>NC_041389.1:235107524-235158255 GCF_002162155.2 Triticum dicoccoides
CAGGATCTTTCCAACACGAGGTGCTTGCCAAAGGATAAAATAAAAAGGGAAAGGTGAAGATCACCATGACTCTTGCATAATGTAAAAGACACAAAGTAAAAGATAGGCCCTTCGCAGAGGGAAGCAGAGGTTGTCATGTGCTTTTTGGTTGGATGCACGAAATCTTAATGCAAAAGAACGTCACTTTATATTGCCACTTGTAATATGAACCTTTATTATGCAGTCCATCGCTTTTATTACTTCCATATCACACGATTGTATAAAGCTTATTTTCTCTGCACTAATAAGTCATACATATTTAGAGAGCAATTTTTATTGCATGCAACATGACAACTTACTTGAAGGATCTTACTCAATCCATAGGTAGATATGGTGGACTCTCATGGCAAAACTGGGTTTAAGGATATTTGGAAGCACAAGTAGTATCTCTACTTGGTGCAAGGAATTTGGCTAGCATGAGGGGAAAGGCAAGCTCAACATGTTGGATGGTCCATGACAATATACTTTAACTGAGATGTGAGAAAACATAAACCATTACATTGTCTTCCATGTCCAACATCAACTCTTTAGCATGTCATACTTAATGAGTGCTCACAATTATAAAAGATGTCCAAGATAGTATATTTATATGTGAGAACCTCTCTTTCTTTATTACTTCCAATTAATTGCAACGATGACCAAAACTATGTTTGCCAACTCTCAACAACTTTTAAGCCTCATACTCTCTATATGTGAAGTCATTACTATCCACAAGATCAGTCTGAACTCTTTTATTCTTTTTATTTTCTCAAGATCATAGCAAGAAAGCAAAGCCCTTGACTCAACACTAATCTTTATTATATATAGCTCACGGACTCGATTACATAGAGGGATCACAAAGCAAAACTCAAAGCAAATTCATACCAAAACTTTATTCTACTAGATCAAGATATTACCAAAAGGATCGAACTAAGTAAAACGGTAAAGATAGGAGTGTGATGGTGATACGATATCGGGGCAACAACCCCAAGCTTGGCAGTTGCCAAGGGGAGTGCCCATACCCATGTGATTATGTCCTCGGAGGTGATGAAGGTGGTGATGATGATGGTGGATAATCGCACATCGAGCGTAAAAGCTCCTCCAATTTGCGGATAATGCCCTTGAGTGCGATGATATGATCTTTCAACAAAATATATTCCTGTGTGAGATACTTGTTTTGTATGCGAGCTAACTCAATCATCTTGAAAGCTTCAATCTTAGTTGGGGTAAAGAGGTTAGGAATAGGTTGAGGGACGTTTTATTCTTCTGCCTCTGGAGCTTGATCCTCCATGGCCTTCTTGATCCCTTCATCCTTGATGATCTCCTCAGGTTCTTCTCTCTTCAGCTCTATCTTCAATAGCCAAGCATCCTTGTCTTCATTGTTGGAGGAGGGTGCCGTCATGATGCTCTAGATCTGTCAGAGAAACAGCTCGAAACAAAGACAGAAGATTTTTGCGTGATACGGTGGTCAAAACCTTCGGGAGATTATATAATGAATTTTTACCGACCAAAAGAAGTATCGTGCAAGAAAACATAGTCCGAAGAGCACACGAGGTGCCCACGAGGCAGGGGGCGCGCCCAGTAAGGTAGGGCGCGCCCTCCACCCTCGTGGACGCCTAATGCCCTTCCCGGACTACTTCTTATTTTCCTATTTTCTTAAATAATCCAAAACGGAGAAAAATTGCTATTAGAACTGTTTTGGAGTCGGTTTACTTACCGTACCACATACCTATTCCTTTTTGGAGTCTGAGACGTTCTGGAAAGTGTCTTTTATGTATTCCTCCGGGGTTACGGTTTCAATAATATTAGTTTCAACATTTATGGGATTATCTGAGATATAATGTTTGATTCTTTGACCGTTAACCACCCTCCGACTTGTGCCTTCGAAGTTGTTGATTTTTATGGCACCAGAACGATAGACCTCCTCGATAACGTAAGGGCCTTCCCATTTAGAGAGAAGTTTTCCTGCAAAAAATCTTAAACGAGAGTTGAATAGCAACACATAATCACCTACGTTAAACTCACGCTTTTGTCCTTTTGTCATGCCATCTTTTAATTTTCTCTTTAAACAGCTTGGCATTCTCATATGCTTGGGTTCTCCATTCATCGAGTGAGCTAATGTCAAATAACCTCTTCTCACCGGCAAGTTTGAAATCATAATTGAGCTCTTTAATATCCCAATATGCCTTATGTTCTAGTTCGAGAGGTAAGTGACATGCTTCTCCATAAACCATTTTATATGGAGACATACCCATAGGATTCTTATATGCAGTTCTATAAGCCCATAATGCATCATCAAGTTTCTTGGACCAATTCTTTCTGGACCTATTAACAGTCTTTTGCAAAATTAATTTGAGCTCTCTATTACTCAATTCTACTTGGCCACTAGACTGTGGGTGATATGGAGATGCAATTCTATGATTAACATCATACTTAGCAAGCATTTTACGAAAGGCACCATGAATAAAATGTGAACCACCATCAGTCATTAAGTATCTAGGGACTCCAAACCTTGGAAAAATAACTTCTTTAAGCATCTTAATAGAGGTGTTATGATCAGCACTACTAGTTGGAATAGCTTCTACCCACTTAGTAACGTAATCAACAACAACTAAAATATGTGTATATCCGTTAGAGGCAGGAAACGGTCCCATATAATCAAAGCCCCAAACATCAAATGGTTCAATAACAAGAGAATAATTCATAGGCATTTCTTGACGTCTACTAATATTACCAATTCTTTGACATTCATCACAAGATAAGACAAACTTATGGGCATCTTTGAAGAGAGTAGGCCAATAAAAACCGGATTGCAATACCTTATGTGCAGTTCTATCTCCAGCGTGGTGTCCTCCATATGCTTTGGAGTGACACTTGCGTAGGATCTATTCCTGTTCATGCTCAGGTACACAACGTCTAATAACACCATCTACTCCTTCCTTATAAAGGTGTGGGTCATCCTAGAAGTAATGTCTTAAATCATAGAAAAACTTTTTCTTTTGCTGGTATGTGAAACTAGGTGGTATAAATTTAGCAACAATGTAATTAGCATAATCAGCATACCATGGAGCAGTACGAGAAGCATTTATGACGGCTAATTGTTCATCAGGAAAGCTATCATCAATAGGTAGTGGGTCATCAAGAACATTCTCTAACCTAGACAAGTTGTCTGCAACGGGGTTCTCAGCTCGCTTTCTATCAATAATATGCAAATAAAATTCTTGAAGCAAGAGAACCCATCTAATAAGTCTGGGTTTAGCATCTTTCTTTTCCATAAGATATTTGATAGTAGCATGATCAGTGTGAATAGTTACTTTAGAATCAACAATATAAGGTCTGAACTTATCACAAGCAAATACAACTGCTAAGAATTCTTTTTCAGTAGTAGCATAATTTCTTTGAGTAGTGTCTAGAGTTTTACTAGCATATTGAATAACATTTAGTTTCTTATCAACTCTTTGTCCTAGAACAACACCAATAGCATAATCACTAGCATCACACATAATTTCAAAGGGTAAATTCCAATCGGTGGCTGAACAATAGGTGCAGAAATCAAAGCTTTCTTAAGTATTTCAAATGCTTCTACACGATCATCATCGAAGACAAAAGGAATATCTTTTTGTAATAAATTAGTCAGAGGCCTAGAGATTCTAGAGAAGTCATTAATGAACCTCCTATAAAAACTGGCATGACCAAGGAAACTTCTTATACCTTTAATGTCCTTGGGACACGGCATCTTTTCAATAGCATCAACTTTAGCTTTATCAACTTCAATACCTCTTTCATAAATTTTGTGCCCCAAGACAATGCCTTCATTAACCATAAAGTGGCACTTCTCCCAATTCAAAACAAGACTAGTATCTTCGCATCTCTACAAAACTCATTCAAGGTTGCTCAATCAATCATCAAAAGAGGATCCATAAATGGAGAAATCATCCATGAATACCTCACAAATCTTTTCACAAAAGTCAGAGAATATAGCCATCATGCATCTTTGAAAGGTAGCAGGTGCATTACATAAACCAAAAGGCATACGTCTATAAGCAAAAGTACCGAAAGGGCAAGTAAAAGTAGTCTTTACTTGATCGTCCACTGACACAGGTATTTGAGAGAAACCAGAATAACTATCTAGAAAGCAGAAATGTGTATGTTTGGATAGTCTTTCTAGCATTTGATCAATAAAAGGTAAAGGGTAATGATCTTTCTTAGTAGCTTTATTTAATTTATGAAAATCAATTACCATCCTATAACATGTAATAATTCTTTGCGGGGTCAATTCTTCTTTATCATTAGGAACGACAATAATACCTCCCTTCTTAGGGACACAACGGACAGGACTTACCCACTGACTATCAGCAACGGGATAAATTATACCTGCCTCGAGGAGCTTTAGTATTTCCTTTCTTACCACTTCTTTCATTTTAGGATTTAACCGTTGTTGATGATCTCTAACTGGTTTGGCATCATCTTCCAATTTTATTTTGTATTGGCACAAGGTGGAACTAATGCCCTAAAGATCATCACGAGTATATCCAATAGCAGCACGGTGCTTCTTCAGAGTTTTCAATAATCTTTCCTCTTCCTGCTCTGAAAGGTTAGCACTAATAATAATAGGATATATCTTCTTTTCATCAAGATAAGCATATTTAAGAGTATCAGGTAATGGTTTAAGCTCAAACACGTGATCACCCTTGGGTGGAGGGGGATCCCCTAGGATTTCAGCAGGCAAGTTGTGTTTCAAAATAGGACCCTGTTTAAAGAATACTTCGTCTATCTCCCTTCTTTCATTCATAAACATATCATTTTCATGGTCTAGCAAATATTGTTCTAAAGTATTAGTAGGAGGCACGACAATAGAAGCAATACCAATTATTTCATCCTTACTAGGCAATTCTTTATCATGGGGTTGTCTACAAAATTTAGCAAAATTAAACTCATGTGTCATATTCCCCAAGCCAATTGTAACAACATCCTTTTCGCAATCAATCCTAGCATTGACAGTATTCAAGAAGGGTCTACCAAATATAATGGGACAAAAGCTATCTTGTGGGGAACCAAGAACAAGAAAATCAGCATGATATTTAACTTTTCCACACAAGACTTCGACATCTCTAACAATCCCCATTGGTGAAATAGTATCTCTATTGGCAAGCTTAATTGTAACATCAATCTCTTCCAACTCAGCAGGTGCAATATCATGCATAATTTCTTCATATAAGGAAAATGGTATTGCACTAGCACTAGCACCCATATCACATAAGCCATGATACCAATGATCTCCTATTTTAACAGAAATAACAGGCATGCCTCCAACGGGTCTATGTATCTTAGCATCGGGTCTAGCAATGTTAGCAGCCTGTTCACAGAAATAAATAACATGCCCATCAATATTATCGGCCAAGAGATCTTTAACCATAGCAATACTAGGTTCAACTTTAATTTGCTCAGGAGGTGTATATGTTCTAGTATTACTCTTATGAACCACAGTTGAAGCTTTAGCATGATCCTTTATCCTAACAGGGAAAGGTGGTTTCTCAACATAAGTTGTAGGAACAATAGGATCATTATAAGTGATAGTCTTTTCTTCAACTGTAATAGGTGCAACTAATTTTACTTCAGTGGGAGGATTATATTTAAACCACTTCTCCTTAGGGAGATCAACATGATTAGCAAATGATTCACAGAAAGAAGCTACTATCTCAGAGTCAAGTCCATATTTAGTGCTAAACCCACGAAAAGCATCGGTATCCATAGAAGATTTAACACAATCAAACTTGGGTGTCATACCTGACTCCTTACCATCGTCGGAATCCCAATCTTCGGAGTTGCTTTTAATTCTTTCCAATAAGTCCCACTTGAATTCAATAGTCTTCAGCATATAAGAACTAGCACAAGAAGTATCGAGCATGGTGCGATCATTGAGAGAAAGCCGAGCATAAAAATTTTGAATAATCATTTCTCTTGAGAGCTCATGATTGGGGCATGAATATAACATTGACTTAAGCCTCCCCCAAGCTTGAGTGATGCTTTCTCCTTTGCGAGGCCAAAAATTATATATATAATTACGATCACAATGAACAAGATGCATTGGATAGAACTTCTGGTGAAATTCCAATTTCAATCGTTTGTCAATGCATCTCCCTTCAAAGATAAAGGGAAGACCTTCTTATTAACAACATCATCGGGCATACCTGCAAGCTTAAATAATCCACAAACTTCATCCACATAGATAAGGTGTAAATCGGGATGCAATGTTCCATCGGGATTAGCTAGCAATTTCTCTATCATACCCGAAGGAATTTCAAAGTAAACATTTTCAGTAGGTTGAGGAGCAACTCTTTGCTCTACTGGTCGGGGTGAAGATACCCCGAACAAGCCCCTCAAAGGATTAGTATCCATAGTAACAAGTGACAATAAATTTCAGCACGCTATATAAATGTTTCCTTACAAAGTTCCACTCACCAAAGGCGCTTCGCTCCCCGGCAACGGCACCAGAAAAGAGTCTTGATGACCCACAAGTATATGGGATCTATCATAGTCCTTTCGATAAGTAAGAGTGTCGAACCCAACGAGGAGGAGAAGGAAACGACGAGCGGTTTTCAGTAAGGTATTCTCTGCAAGCACTGAAATTGTAGGTAGCAGATAGTTTTGTGATAGGATAATTTGTAACGGGTAACAAGCAATGAAAGTAAATAAGGTGCAGCAAGGTGGCCCAATCCTTTTTGTAGCAAACGACAAGCCTGGACAAATTCTTATAATGAGAAAAGCGTTCCCGAGGACATATGGGAATTATCGTCAAGCTAGTTTTCATCATGCTCATATGATTCGTGTTTGTTACTTTGATAATTTGATATGTGGGCGGACCGGTGCTTGGGTGCTGCCCTTTCTTGGACAAGCATCCCACTTATGATTAACCCCTATTGCAACCATCCGCAACTACAAAAGAAGTATTAAGGTAAACCTAACCATAGCATGAAACATATGGATCCAAATCAGCCCCTTACGAAGCAACTCATAAACTAGGGTTTAAGCTTCTGTCACTCTAGTGACCCATCATCTACTTATTACTTCCCAATGCCTTCCTCTAGGCCCAAATAATGGTGAAGTGTCATGTAGTCGACGTTCACACAACACCACTAGAGGAGAGACAACATACATCTCATCAAAATATCGAATGAATACCAAATTCACATGACTACTAATAGCAAGACTTCACCCATGTACTCAGGAACAAATGTAACTACTCATAAAGCATATTCATGTTCATGATCAGAGGAGTATTAATATGCATTAAGGATCTGAACAAATGATCTTCCACCGGATAAACCAACTAGCATCAACTACAAGGAGTAATCAACACTACTAGCAACCCACAGGTACCAATCTGAGGTTTGGGTACAAAGATTGGATACAAGAGATGAACTAGGGTTTGAGAGGAGATGGTGCTGGTGAAGATGTTGATGGAGATTTGATGTCTACTACACAACCTTCTTCTTGTAGACGTTGTTGGGCCTCCAAGTGCAGAGGTTTGTAGGACAGTAGCAAATTTCCCTCAAGTGGATGACCTAAGGTTTATAAATCCATGGGAGGCGTAGGATGAGGATGGTCTCTCTCAAACAACCCTGCAACCAAACAACAAAGAGTCTCTTGTGTCCCCAACACACCCAATGCAATGGCAAATTGTATAGGTGCACTAGTTTGGCGAAGAGATGGTGATACAAGTGCAATATGGATGGTAGATATAGGTTTTTGTAATCTGAAAATATAAAAACAGCAAGGTAACTAATGATAAAAGTGAGCGTAAACGGTATTGAAATGCTAGGAAACAAGGCATAGGGTTCATACTTTCACTAGTGAACGTTCTCTCAACAGTAATAACATAATTGGATCATATAACTATCCCTCAACATGCAACAAAGAGTCACCCCAAAGCCATTAATAGCGGAGAACAAACGAAAAGATTATGGTAGGGTACGAAACCACCTCAAAGTTATCCTTTCTGCTCGATCTATTCAAGAGTTCGTAGTAAAATAACACGAAGCTATTATTTCCGTTCAATCTATCATAGAGTTCATACTAGAATAACACCTTAAGACACAAATCAACCAAAACCCTAATGTCACCTAGATACTCCATTGTCACCTCAAGTATCCGTGGTCATGATTATACGATATGCATCACACAATCTCAAATTCATCTATTCAACCAACACAAAGTGCTTCAAAGAGTGCCCCAAAGTTTCTACCAGAGAGTCAAGATGAAAACGTGTGCCAACCCCTATGCATAGGTTCATGGGCGGAACCCGCAAGTTGATCACAAAAATATACATCAAGTGGATCACGTGAATATCCCATTGTCACTACAGATAAGCACGGCAAGACATACATCAAGTGTTCTTAAATCCTTAAAGACTCAATCTGATAAGATAACTTCAAAGGGAAAACTCAATCCATTACAAGAGAGTAGAGGGGGAGAAACATCATAAATCCAACTATAATAGCAAAGCTCGCGATACATCAAGATCGTGCCATAGAGAGAACACGAGAGAGAGAGATCAAACACATAGCTACTGGTACATACCCTCAGCCCCGAGGGTGAACTACTCCCTCCTCGTCATAGAGAGCGCCGAGATGATGAAGATGGCCACCGGTGAGGGATACCCCCTCCGGCAGGGTGCTGGAATGGGCTCTCGAGAGGTTTTTGGTGGCTACATAGGCTTGCGATGGCGGAACTCCCGATCTATTGTTCGCTTCGATGTTTTTAGGGTATATGGGGATATATAGGCGAAAGAAGTCGGTCAGGGGATGCTCGAGGGGCCCACAAGACAGGGGGCACACCCAGTAGGGGGGCGCCCCCCACCATCGTGGCCACCTTGAAGCTTCCTTGACTTGAACTCCAAGTCTCCTGGATCGCTTCCGTTCCAAAAATAACGCTCCCGAAGGTTTCATTCCGTTTGGACTCCGTTTGATATTGCTTTTCTTTGAAACACTGAAATAGGCAAGAAAACAACAATATGGGCTGGGCCTCCGGTTAATAGGTTAGTCCCAAAAATAATATAAAAGTGTATAATAAAGCCCGTAAACATCCAAAACAGATAATAAAATAGCATGAATGCTTCATAAATTATAGATACGTTGGAGACGTATCAGCATCCCCAAGCTTAATTCATGCTCGTCCTCGAGTAGGTAAATGATAAAAGAAAGAATTTATGAAGTGTGAATGCTAGAAGGTGCACAAGTTTGATCAATGATAATTTCAATCACCTTTTCTAGCATGATTATATGTCATAACAGTAGTTCATCTCATAAAACTTCTCACAATCAAGTAACAAGCTATTCACATGTTAAAAGCATATACCATAAACTTTCTTGAAAACTAGCAAACTTCATTCTTAGTCGTCAAACAATTGCAATTCATCTTATTTTCAGGAAGAGCCTATGTCAGAGCTTTGATTTAGCAAACTCCACGTACTCAACTATCATATAGTCTTTCACAATTGCTAACACTCACGCAATACTTATGGTTATGGAGTTTTAATTGGACACTGAGAAAGATAGGGTCTTATAATTTCGCCTCCCAACGTATTCACCTTTGGGTGATGTCAACAATAATAGTTCATGCTAACTTACATCCAATTGGATATATATATCAGGATCTTTCCAACACGAGGTGCTTTGCCAAAGGATAAAATGAAAAAGGGAAAGGTGAAAATCACCTTGACTCTTGCATAAAGTAAAAGATAGGCCCTTCGCAGAGGGAAGCAGGGATTTGCAGAGGTGCCAGAGCTCAATTTTGAAATAGAGACGAAAATAATTTTGAGAGGTCTGCTTTCATTGTCAACATAACAACCAAGAGTTCCCAATATCTTCCATACTACATACATTATAGGCGGTTCCCAAACAGAATGGTAAAGTTTTTACTCCCCCTCCACCAACAATCACACTCCACGGCCATCCGAAACAACGGAGTACCGTCCATACCAACAACAGTCCTGGGGGAGTTTTGTTTTAATTATTTTGATTTGATTTTGATCTTTTTGATCATGGGACTGGGCATCCCGGTTACCAGCCATTTTTCTCGTGAATGATGAGCGGAATCCACTCATCTTGAGAATAACCCACCTAGCATGGAAGATACTGACAGCCCCTAGTCGCTACATGAGCGATTTGGACATACAAAACAGATTATTATTTCAAGGTTTAGAGTTTGGCACATGAAAATTTACTTGGAACGGCAGGTAAATACCGCATGTAGGTAGGTATGGTGGACACTCATGGCAAAAACTAGGTTTAAGGATATTTGGAAGCACAAGTAGTATCTCTACTTGGTGCAAGGAATTTTGGCTAGCATGAGGGGAAAGGCAAGCTCAACATGTTTGAATGATCCATGACAATATACTTTAGCTGAGATGTGAGAAAACATAACCCATTACGTTGTCTTCCTTGTCCAACATCAACTCTTTAGCATGTCATACTTAATGAGTGCTCACAATTGTAAAAGATGTCCAAGATAGTATATTTATATGAAATCTCTCTTCCTTCAATATTATTTCATGAATTGTTCAAATGACCAATACAAAGCTTGCTAACCTTCAATAAATTTACAACCTCTACTTCTTAAATGTGAAGTCATTACTCCCCATGGGATAAGAAAATGAAACATATATAAATTCATATTTATGACATTCAACTCATTCAACCATTTACTCATAGGATATAAGTGAAGCACATGAGTAAATGACAAACTACTCCAACAAGATATCAGTGAAGATCAATGAGTAGCTAAATAACTATGTGAAGACTCTCTCCCACTAAAGAATTTCAGATATTGGTATTTTATTAAAACAGTAAGCAAAGCAAAATAAAGTGACATTGCAAGGATAGCACAACTCATGTGAAGAAGCAAAAAACTTAGGTTCAACCGATAATTGTTTGAAGAAGAAAGGTGGGATGCCTAACGGGGCATCCCCAAGCTTAGATGCTTGACACTTCTTGAAATATTATCTTGGGGTGCCTTGGGCATCCCCAAGCTTGAACTTTTGTGTCTCCTTAATTCCTCTCATATCATGGTTTCTCTTTTTATCAAAAGCTTCATCCACACCAAACTCAACAAGAACTCGTGAGATAGGTTAGTATAAACCAATGCAAAACCTTATCATTTTCTATTGTAAAAAAATCACTAAAATTATTATTCAACATTGCATACTAAATGTCTCTGCATATTTAATACTTCTATCCTCAAATAGAATCATTAAACAAGCAAACATATGCAAACAATGCAATCATAACAGCAATCTGCCAAAACAGTATAGTCTGTAAACAATGCAAGATTCATCATACTTCCCTAACTCCAAAAATTATGAGAAAAATACCACACTGTAAAAGATTTATCAGAGCTCAATATTCTAAACGTTTCAACATTATATCATTCTCTGACTTTTCTAGGGAATTTTTGCAACAGCGGTAAACTTTCTGTTTTCAAACAGCAACATGTATACTAGGAAAATAAGCATGGTAAAGGCTATCCTTGACATTTTTATTGAAAATAAAGATGCAAAGCATTAATCTAAATAACAGCAAGCAAATACTAACAAAATAAAATGACACTCCAAGCAAAACACATATTATGTGGCGAATAAAAATATAACTCCAAGTAAAGTTACCAATGAACGAAGACGAAATAGGGGATGCCATCCGGGGCATCCCCAAGCTTAGGCTCTTGGTTGTCCTTTGTAACATCCCAAAATTCTAAATTTTGGAATGTTATATTAAATAGATAGATTTGATTGATTGTTTGATTGTTGTGTGATTGATTGAGTGAAATTCGAAACTTTTTGAAAGTTAAATGAGAGGGAATAAAAGGACTTTCCCAAACTTTCATTTTTGCTTTTATGGTCTTCGTGAATTCAAATTCTTTTCATCACAAAACCCTGGAGAGAAGATGACATGACTTCTTCCATTTATTTAAATGAAAAGGGGTGTTGAAAATATTTGAATTTCATTTGGAAAATATTTCCAACCCAGGAACTTTATGCAACTCAATGATTTTCACGAGCGAAGATAAAATGACTTCTTCAAAACATATGAAATATGAGTTGGGACTTTCAAAGAATTAAATTCAAAGTTCTTTGAATTTATTTTTCAATTTGGAGTTATTTGAGTTTTATTCAAATTATTTTTCTCCAAAAATAAAATATATGGAAAATAGGGTAACATGATTCCCTACATCAGAAAATTGGAGAGAAATAAATTTGAATTAATTTTGGTATTTTAAAAATGATTTTTACTGGTTTTTACTAGGGCAGAAGCACTCTTTGCTTTATTTGAATTTGTGTGTATTTTATTTGACTTTAGAAAAATGTCCAAGTCGTAGAAAATATTTTATGAAGATTTTGATATATAATATGCCTATATAAGTTTATTATTTATTTTGTTTTATTATTTTCGCTTGTCTCGGAAAAACAAATGTTTATAAAAAATAAACTCTCTTCGCCGACTTGTCCGGCCCAGCTCCCAGGCCAGGCCACAGCCCAGCCCTGCTCTCTCTCTCTCTCTCTCTCTCTCTCTCTCTCTCTCTCTCTCTCTCTCCGCCTCACGGCCCAACAAGCCGAATCGGCCCATGGCCTCTCTCCCTCGCGCTAACCGCCTCCGCCCCGGTCGCCCGTTCCCTCCCTCTCTCTCTCCCGCGGACAACGACAGGTGGGCCCCGCGTCTTCTTCCTCCTCCCGCAAGGCAGCAGGAGTCTCGCTCCTGCACGCCGTCGCCGTCCACTGCCGAGCTCGACCCGGACTCCCCCTTGCTCTGCCCCTCGCCCAAGCCAGCGCCTCGCTCCTTATTTAAATACCGAGGCCCCAGCCCCGTTTTCCCCTCAAGCCGCAGCCGCCGATGCCCCGCACCCCCTCACCGGAGTTGCAAACTCCGACGAGATCCGCCGCCGTCGCCCGCTCCGCTCTGTGGCCCTCGACCTCCGACGGCCCCACCGACGAAACCACAGCTCCGTGCCGCCCCTCCCCGACATCTCCACCGTCGCTGCTGACCACCGGAGCCGCCGCCCGCTCGAAGCCTCCGTCGTCGCTATCTTCTCCGGCGACAGCGAGGATCACCGCCGCGGTGAGTCGCTCGCCCGTTCGATCCACATCCGACGGCCGTGATTAGATCGTGTTTTTTTTCAATACGGTGTATTCATTAACGTTCGCTCGATAAGCTCTGTAACGAATGGTTTCGGCCTGTATAAATCTGCCACGTGTCCAGGGACCTATTTGCAGTTATTTTCTTCACAAATTAGTCCCTGTTTTTCAAACGACCACAACTTTTTACTCGTTTGTCCAAATTAGAAGAAACCAACACCTACTTCTTTGTTACGATATCCTCTATCCAGTAATTCAACTCAAACATGTTTTTGAAAATTTAAAATTTGAATTAGACCAGATTTGAATTTGAACTTCGTTTGATCGTAACTTGAGTTTTATAACTCTGTTTGAGTTGATTCTTTTTGCAAATCGAAGCTCTTGACCTAAACTTTCTGATAAGGCCAAATTCACATAATTTTGGTACTGTTAGAAATTGTTTTATGTTGCAAGAGTTATTTGCTTGGTTTTGATGTTTTCCAAATTGTTTTCCTCGTTCTTTCTGATCTTTTGAGTGATTGCTTATGTGTGGTTACTATTGCTTGCTTACGATAGATTGACCGGAGTGTGACGAGTAGATCTATCAAGAGTGTTGAGTGCGAATCATCTTCATCAATAGTACAGGCAAGTTCACACTTTGATCATATCCCTTTCATACCCAGTTTTTATGCATTAGCTTCACCCTCAAACATTGCATTAGTAGGTTTGATAACATGTGGGTATTGGGAAGTAGTTGATGAGGTAGGAACCTATTGTCCTGCATTCAAACCTTGGGAGTTACTTCTACGTTATGCTTATATTGCCATGCTATGCTCGTAGACGTGGATTGGGTTTGAGTGTATTCCATGACAGATGTGAGATTGTTTACTTAATGGTTCAACTTAAGGTGGCAACTTTAATACACATCTAGGTGGATTGAGGCACCTGGGGTATCCAGTGATTGCCTGTTTTATTTTTTTGGAAATCCCGAGGTTACTGTGTGATTTTCCTATGGACCGCCACCTAGGCTCAAAGGGAACTGAGATTATTCATGCTCGAAACTTCCGTGTGCAGCCACAAGCTATTATGGGCTCTAGCATAGTTGAGTAAGTTACGTGAAGCTCTTGAAGAGGTAGATCAGCAGGTAGTTGGTTTTGTAGGTTTGGTATGGTCTACCCGGAGTAGAGAGTTAATGTTTCTGAAAGACTGTGTCTCGGTCATCCGTTTCTCAAACGCCATGCAGTGCGAGAAATCCAACGGAGGAGATCGAGTCTTGTGGGGAAAAGTGCGCAAACCTCTGCAGAGTGTACAATCTAATCATGGTTAGCCGTGTCCCCGGTTATGGACAATTCTGAGTATCTAGTACTTGAGTATTCACATGTATCTCAACACACTTAATTAATATTGATGGGTTGTTAATGACTTTAATTTGGGATTGAGAGGGGGTGTACCTTCTCAATATTTTATCAACCAACTTTGTAGTTAAATACAATATATTCCTTTGATATTGGGAAAAATTGGCTTTTCGCAAAAACTGTAACCATAGAGCTTTCCACCAGCCAAATATGCATGTAGTGATAGTTATTATTCATCATTGCTCTGTGGAGTGAATTTGCCAGTACATTCAATGTACTGACCCTTGTGGCTGCAACGTCTCATGTTGCAGGATCTTACGACGAGTAAGTGATACGTTAGGGTTACGATTTCCTATACTCAACTTTGCCGTTGATGTTGATGGGAATCCACAACCTTGTTACTTCCGCTATTTGGATTGAGGTAATAGTATTTACGTTATTTTATACATGCGATTTACCTCTGTTATAAATCCTCGAGTACTGTGTGTGTCAGCATACCGATCCAGGAATGACACCTAAGCACAGAGACTTGACCGTCTGAGGTCGGGTCGCTACAAGATGGTATCAGAGCACATGTTGACTGTAGGACGTGACCCTAGAAACTGGCAAGCCCATAGGAAAGATTTTTCTCTACAACTTTCTTTTCAAAATAATCTTTTACCTCTCTTCTCTTCTAAGCTTATTCAAATATTCCCTTTTAGTGAGACCATACCCCTCTTCCCTTTTGACCACTCGAAGATTCGACTGATGAGACCACTCCAAGAAGTACAAGATATCGGACAACTAAGACCACTTCGGAACGAAGAGGATTTTACCGTGCATTACACTGATGGAAACTACAACGGTTGACGACTCCGAAGACTAGGAGAATTTGAAGGCTTTAAAGATTTTCCGGATTTGTATGACCTAGGAAGGCACCCATTATGGAACTTGGCAGACTAAGGAAGCTGTCAATACCCGATATCAAGGTGTATCGGAGAAAGACTGGAAGATGGAGCATTAGAATTCAAAGTTTTGTCAAGAAAACCCGAAGACAGGAGATATCAACTATGGAATGATAGTTCATGAAAATAATAAGAGCAGAAGCATGGATATTAATGCTGTTATTGTTCTCTTATGCTATTGTCACCGAGCTGAGATAAGCATGCATATGCATGAAAGGATTGGATGGTAGAAGGCTGATGGAGCATCTGTCAGCAAAGGATGCAGTTTTAACGTAGCTGGTGTACTACCAGTATCTGGAGTATTACATCAAGAAGTTTAAGATGAACCTTTAGGAAGCCGTATTTTGACAAAGAAGTATTTTGAGAAGAACTCGGGACAGAAGCTGAAAGTAGCCAAGCTGGAGGAGTAAGACCTCGAGATATCGGAGATTAGTCAGGAGCTGAAGGATAGAAGGACATGGTTCATGTCAAGGAGGTTGAAACCCAGAAGTTTGGAACACAACTCCAGAAAAATTAAAGGATGTCATGATAGACTTTGCGTCAACAGAGATGATTTGGCAAAAGAACTTGAGAAGGACAAGCATGATCAGAAGAAGCCATCGGAGACATAAGCAAGACTTGAAGAGTTTGGCGACTTTGAAGATTTATTGACCTTTAGCAGACCAAACCCCGTTGTACCTGCATTAGATGCGACGATTGTGAGCTGTCATTTGTTTGTTGTTTTTCCGACAGCCACAATAAAATCTGCCTTTTCAAAACTTTTGTTTGTACTGTGTGCATCCCTCTCGATCTCTCTTATCTCACCCCAAAACCCCTGGACCCAATAGAGAATGAATGCAGATGAGCTCATATTATCGGGACCGATGAGTCAATTGGAGACGGACCGATGGATTCAGAACATGGAGGATCACATGAAGAATAACCCTATAGCCAGAAAGGATATGGCCCAGCATGCTCTTCAATGCTTTGAAAGAGGTGCTGCTACTTGGTGGAGGTTGTACCAAACCATCAATGGATGGCAAGGAGTAATCACTTGGAAGGAATTTAAGTTGACCTTGCCAAAGTCTCGGTTTGTGTCCCAGAAATTGAAGCCTTCGGGAAAGGATATGAAGAAACCTTGTGCATGCAAGCTCTATGGAGAAATAGGACACACCCATAAGGAACACAAGGATGAATGCCCTAATTGTGAAGGAAGTCACCCAGCTGAAGAATGCCCAACTAGGCAGATTACTTGTTTCTTGTGTGAAGGAACTACCCACTACCCTGCTTAGTGTCACATTTACCCTATGGTACAGAGAACCATCCAACAGAAGAAAGAAGCAATGAAAGGAGCCCTCATGGAGATTTTAGAAGAACCTGTGACGAAGGAAGATGTCGAGGACACACACAAAGGAAACAAAATTAAAGCCCGCACCAAGTCATGCTATTCATGTGGAGAAGAAGGACACATCTCCCAAGATTGTCTGAATGGAGATCTAGTAAAACTCCCGACAGAGGAAGTAGAGTATGACCCACAGGAAATAGAAGCCCTGATTGGAAGGGAAAAGTCCAGGAAGAGGAATAGATTGGATTCCAGGAAGGACCTGAGTCATATCACCTCTTACAAGTGCAAGGAGTCAGGGCACTACCTCAACACTTGCCCAAAAAGGAAGCCGAGGACCCAAGGAGGCTATGTAATCATGAGGAAACCACGACAATTGTCAGAAGTGGTATGTTTCTGCTGTAATGAAGCAAGGCACTTTGCCAGAGATTGTCCCAAAGAGAAGGAGACTTGGGATAAATAGTTGAGTTGCAACAAAAGAAGTAATAGTAGTGGTAGAGGGAACACTTATCTTATATTGAGGTGTTGAGTTGAGGCAAGTAATGGATATGCAGGAGATTGTAGTAATTTGAGGATCAATAAAGTTAGCATCATTGGTACTGATTTGAATTTTATGAGTTGTTACCCTATGAAGAAAGATTTTGACCATTTCCGAGGATATGAGAAATTTGGTCTATGGAAGGGTTGGAGCATTTTAAGGGTGGTAGTACCCTGTGATGGCACTTGACCCTTAGTAAAGATAATGATGTTCCACGGAGTGGACCTTGGACAAAATAAGTATGAGTTTTGTCTCGATATGTTGGATACCCCCAAGAGCATGAAGGAAAGAAGTATTATTGGATATAAAGGAGGTACGATGTTGGAAATATGGATCAATGGAAATTCCATGATGAGTCTGAGTAGTCATGTCCTAGTTTGGTACAAATAGAAGGAAGAAAGACATCACAATTGGATGGGTTTTAAGTATGCTAGGAAGATGGAAGTTGAATGTTGGGATAATGATCAGTTGCCCTGATGATGAGTTCAAGGTTTACAAGTGATGAGATGGGCCATAACCCACAGGCCCCAGGACCTGCCAAGAAGCAAGCACACTCTTGCTGAAGGAAAAACCCTGGAAGAGATTACGACCTTACACACCGACGATTCTATAGGAGTTTACGCAAAAGCTGAGAGTTGTTAAGGAATGATAGATGTTTTGTCTGGCTTGCAGAATCAATGGATTTATCCGAACTTGTTTCGTCGACAAGAGAAATTCTGCAATGCTTGTGAGGATGACCGAGTGTTAGATTGCGAGATTCGCTAAACCATATACAAGATAATGATTTGGGTGCGGGATGGATTGATCACCATACCGACTTACTCTTATTATTCGCCTTGCTATATGGGATGGTAAATCTGAGTGACTTACCTATAGTAGAGAGAGGACGATCAAAACCTTGTTTGAACCTTAGAATGGTATATGTATTTTCCCTTGTACACGGCAGCTGCTGCCAATCATAGGATATACGGTGAGGTTCAACCCAGACCCGTTTTCTGCAGGAGAAACCATAAATTGTTGACCACCATGAGATATCGATAGTTGTTTAGTATTGGCGCCAGACCCGTCAGCTAAGAAGACCCAGTCTCGGAATAACCGTACCAATATGAAAGGATAGAAGTATTGAGGAAAAGGTTATGCCACTAGCGGAAGATCCCAGAGAAGGAATTTTCCCGAGAATCTGAGAGGACCGACACTGCCAGCAATAAGGATGGAGTATATGAGTTTTGGTGGAACCGTAACCATGTTTCTAAGGGTGGTAGCACCCCAGACCCCCTGTGATGATCGATGGATTTTGAGAAGACCCCCAAACCTAACCTATTTCTTTCTAGCCTCTCCGAATCTCGAGGACGAGATTCATTTTAAGGGTGGTAGGTTTGTAACATCCCAAAATTCTAAATTTTGGAATGTTATATTAAATAGATAGATTTGATTGATTGTTTGATTGTTGTGTGATTGATTGAGTGAAATTCGAAACTTTTTGAAAGTTAAATGAGAGAGAATAAAAGGACTTTCCCAAACTTTCATTTTTGCTTTTATGGTCTTCGTGAATTCAAATTCTTTTCATCATAAAACCCTGGAGAGAATATGACATGACTTCTTCCATTTATTTAAATGACAAGGGGTGTTGAAAATATTTGAATTTCATTTGGAAAATATTTCCAACCCAGGAACTTTATGCAAATCAATGATTTTCACGAGCGAAGATAAAATGACTTCTTCAAAACATATGAAATATGAGTTGGGAGTTTCAAAGAATTAAATTCAAAGTTCTTTGAATTTATTTTTCAATTTGGAGTTATTTGAGTTTTATTCAAATTGTTTTTCTCCAAAAATAAAATATATGGAAAATAGGGAAACATGATTCCCTACATCAGAAAATTGGAGAGAAATAAATTTGAATTAATTTTGGTATTTTAAAAATGATTTTTACTGGTTTTTACTAGGGCAGAAGCACTCTTTGCTTTATTTGAATTTGTGTGTATTTTATTTGACTCTAGAAAAATGTCCAAGTCATAGAAAATATTTTTATGAAGATTTTGATATATAATATGCCTATATAAGTTTATTATTTATTTTGTTTTATTATTTTCGCTTGCCTGGGAAAAACAAATGTTTATAAAAAAAATAAACTCTCTTCGCCGACTAGGCCGGCCCAGCTCCCAGGCCAGGCCACAGCCCAGCCCTGCTCTCTCTCTCTCTCTCTCCGCCTCACGGCCCAACAAGCCGAATCGGCCCATGGCCTCTCTCCCTCGCGCTAACCGCCTCCGCCCCGGTCGCCCGTTCCCTCCCTCTCTCTCCCGCGGACGCCGACAGGTGGGCCCCGCGTCTTCTTCCTCCTCCCGCAAGGCAGCAGGAGTCTCGCTCCTGCACGCCGTCGCCGTCCACTGCCGAGCTCGACCCGGACTCCCCCTCGCTCTGCCCCTCGCCCAAGCCAGCGCCTCGCTCCTTATTTAAATACCGAGGCCCAGGCCCCCTTTTCCCCTCAAGCCGCAGCCGCCAATGCCCCGCACCCCCTCACCGGAGTTGCAAACTCCGACGAGATCCGCGGCCATCGCCCGCTCCGCTCTGTGGCCCTCGACCTCTGACGGCCCCACCGACGAAACCGCAGCTCCGTGCTGCCCCTCCCCGACCGCTCCGCCGTCGCCGCTGACCACTGGAGCCGCCGCCCGCTCGAAGCCGCCGCCGTCGCTGTCTTCTCCGGCGACAGCGAGGATCATCGCCGCGGTGAGTCGCTCGCCCGTTCGATCCACATCCGACGGCCGTGATTAGATCGTGTTTTTTTTCAATACGGTGTATTCGTTAACGTTCGCTCAATAAGCTCTGTAACGAATGGTTTCGGCCTGTATAAATCTGCCAAGTGTCCAGGGACCTATTTGCAGCTATTTTCTTCACAAATTAGTCCCTGTTTTTCAAATGACCACAACTTTTTACTCGTTTGTCCAAATTAGACGAAACCAACGCCTACTTGTTCCTTACGATCTCCTCTATCCAGTAATCCAACTCAAACATGTTTTTGAAAATTTAAAAGTTGAATTAGACCAGATTTGAATTTGAACTTCATTTGATCGTAACTTGAGTTTTATAACTCCGTTTGAGTTGATTATTTTTGCAAATCGAAGCTCTTGACCTAAACTTTCTGATAAGGCCAAATTCACATAATTTTGGTACTGTTAGAAATTGTTTTATGTTGCAAGAGTTATTTGCTTGGTTTTGATGTTTTCCGAATTGTTTTCTTCGTTCTTTCTGATCTTTTGAGTGATTGCTTATGTGTGGTTACTATTGCTTGCTTACGATAGATTGACCGGAGTGTGACGAGTAGATCTATCAAGAGTGTTGAGTGTGAATAATCTTCATCAACAGTATAGGCAAGTTCACACTTTGATCATATCCCTTTCATACCCAGTTTTTATGCATTAGCTTCACCCTCAAACATTGCATTAGTAGGTTTGATAACATGTGGGTATTGGGAAGTAGTTGATGAGGTAAGAACCTATTGTCCTGCATTCAAACCTTGGGAGTTACTTCTACGTTATGCTTATATTGCCATGCTATGCTCGTAGACGTGGATTGGGTTTGAGTGTATTCCATGACAGATGTGAGATTGTTTACTTAATGGTTCAACTTAAGGTGGCAACTTTAATACACATCTTGGTGGATTGAGGCACCTGGGGTATCCAGTGATTGCCTGTTTTATTTTTTTGGAAATCCCGGGGTTACCGTGTGATTTTCCTATGGACCGCCACCCAGGCTCAAAGGGAACTGAGATTATTCATGCTAGAAACTTTCGTGTGCAGCCACAAGCTATTATGGGCTCTAGCATAGTTGAGTAAGTTACGTGAAGCTCTTGAAGAGGTAGATCAGCAGGTAGTTGGTTTTGTAGGTTTGGTATGGTCTACCCGGAGTAGAGAGTTAATGTTTCTGAAAGACTGTGTCTCGGTCATCCGTTTCTCAAACGCCATGCAGTGCGAGAAATCCAACGAAGGAGATCGAGTCTTGTGGGGAAAAGTGCGCAAACCTCTGCAGAGTGTACAATCTAATCATGGTTAGCCGTGTCCCCGGTTATGGACAATTCTGAGTATCTAGTACTTGAGTATTCACATGTATCTCAACACTCTTAATTAATATTGATGGGTTGTTAATGACTTTAATTTGGGATTGAGAGGGGGTGTACCTTCTCAATATTTTATCAACCAACTTTGTAGTTAAATAAAATATATTCCTTTGATATAGGGAAAAATTGGCTTTTCGCAAAAACTATAACCATAGAGCTTTCCACCAGCCAAATATGCATGTAGTGATAGTTATTATTCATCATTGCTCTGTGGAGTGAATTTGCCAGTACATTCAATGTACTGACCCTTGTGGCTGCAATGTCTCATGTTGCAGGATCTTATGACGAGTATGTGATACGTTAGGGTTGCGATTTCCTATACTCAACTTTGCCGTTGGTGTTGATGGGAATCCACAACCTTGTTACTTCCGCTATTTGGATGGAGGTAATAGTATTTACGTTATTTTATACATGTGATTTACCTCTGTTATAAATCCTCGAGTACTGTGTGTGTCAGCATACCGATCCAGGAATGACACCTAAGCACAGAGACTTGACCGTCTGAGGTCGGGTCGCTACATCCTTGAATATTACCTTGGGGTGCCTTGAGCATCCCCAAGCTTAGGCTCTTTCCACTCCTTATTCCGTAGTCCATCGAATCTTTACCCAAAACTTGAAAACTTCACAACACAAAACTCAACTGAAAACTCGTAAGCTCCGTTAGTATAAGAAAATAAAACCACCACTTAGGTACTGTAATGAACTCATTATAAATTCATATTGGTGTAATATCTACGGTATTCCAACTTCTCTATGGTTCATTCCCGCCGATACTACTCATAGATTCATCAAAATAAGCAAACAACACATAGAAAATAGAATCTATCAAAGACATAACAGTATGTACTAATTTGAATCAAACGTATACTTGTGGAACTCCAAAATTCCTACCAAATTAGGAAGTCCTAAGAAATTTATGTACCAATCCAGAGCAAAAATAATCAGATCAAAAGCATGTTTTTGTGAATAAAAAAACTAATTTACTGGGTGCAAAACTTTCTGGTTTTCAGCAGGATCAACACAACTATCACCGTAAGCTATGCTAATGGTCTTACTTGGCACTTTATTGAAACAAAAGCTATAAAACATGATTACTACAGTAGCATAATCATGTGTACACACAAAAACAGTAAGGGTGAATATTGGGTTGTCTCCCAACAAGCGCTTTTCTTTAATGCCTTTCTAGCTAGGCATGATGATGACAATGATGCTCACATAAAAGATAAGAATTGAAACGTAACGGGAGCATCATGAAGCATATGACTAGCACATTTAAGTCTAACCCTCTTCCTATGAAAAGGGATTTTGTGAGCAAACAACTTATGGGAACAATAATCAACTAGCATAGGAAGGCAAAACAAGCATAACTTCAAAACTTTAAGCACATAGAGAGGAAACTTGATATTATTGCAATTCCTACAAGCATATATTCCTCCCTCATAATAATTTTTAGTAGCATCATGAATGAATTCAACAATATAACCAGCACCTAAAGCATTCTTTTCATGATCTACTTGCATAGAAAATTTACTACTCTCCATATAAGCAAAATTCTTCTCATTCGGAATAGTGGGAGTATCATAAGAGACTTGAATACTATAAATTGTTTCCACATTAAAAGAGTAATGTTCAGAAAAAGGGTAATCATAATGATGACAAGTTTTATAAATATAATCATCACTACTTTTTATAGCATAACTTTCATCACAATAATCATCATAAGTAGCAACTTTGTTCTCATCATAATCGATTGAAACCTCTTCCAAGATAGTGGAATCATCACTAAATAAAGTTGACATTCTTCCAAATCCACTTTCATATTCATCACAATAAGATTCAACATCCTCCAAAATAGTGGGATCATTACTTCCTAAATTCGACACTCTTCCAAACCCACTTTCATCAATATAGTTATCATAGGTAAGAGGCATGCTATCATCATAACAACTTTGCATATCAAAACTTGGGAGGCTGAAAATATCATCTTCATTAAACGTAGCATCCCCAAGCTTGGGACAAACATTAATTTCAGCAAATACATTCTCAAATATGTCATCCTCATCAAACATAGCTTCCCCAAGCTTGGGCCTTTTCATGTCATAAGCATAATCACTCTCATCATTAATAGTATGTATAGCACCAATAGTATAGCAATTATCATCATCACAACGAGTAGTAGGAGAAACATCATTTGGGAGAGATACCTTTCTACCTTTGTTGCTCCTTATTTTCCTTTTCTTCTTCACATTATGTGTGGGTTCAACCTTCTTCTTTGTGCTCCTAATTGATGAGATTGGTTGAATAGAGAGCTCCTCCTCGTTACCTGATTCATCATAAGAAATAATAGGAGGATATTGCAAAGTATCTTCCCTTTCATTAGTATTCTCTTCATCTTCTATTTGCTTTCTTTTCTTTATGTAATTGGCAATATAAGGATTTTCAATGCAATTCTCCGCCCAATACAAATAAATTTCCTCTAGATCAAACTCAAGAAGTTTATAACGGGCAAATTCTGGAAGAAAATTAGTTATACATTTCATTTCTTCGTAACCCATAAGCAAACTAAGTTCAATATAATGTGCAAGGGAAATCAAATCATCACAATTTTTGGACACGATTCGATCATGAAACAATTTGCATCGGAGATGTAAATGACCACTTTCATTGCAAAGTTCACAAGTACAGCAAAGGAAATATAAATTTTCAGCACTAACATTTAACCTTTCTTGCAACAATTTAGTTTCTAAATGGGTATGCCTCTTGCAATACCTATCTTCCCTATTTGGTGTGTCCATGCAAATCCGATGCTCTCCACAAAAATCGACATGCTTATAAGAGACATTTTCATCATAACTAGTGCAATCATCATTAGTACTATGGATATTCAAAGAGTTCATACTAACAACATTGCAATCATGCTCATCATTCAAAGATTTAGTATCAAGCATTTTATAGACTTCTTCTTCTAGCAGTTGAGCACAATTTTCCTTTCCATCATACCCACGAAAGATATTAAAAAGATGAAGCGTATGAGACAAACTCAAATCCATTTTTTATAGTTTTTCTTTTATAAACTAAACTAGTGATAAAACAAGAAACAAAAAGATTCGATTGCAAGATCTAAAGATATACCTTCAAGCACTCACCTCCTTGGCAACGGCGCCTGAAAAGAGCTTGATGTCTACTACACAACCTTCTTGTAGACGTTGTTGGGCCTCCAAGTGCAGAGGTTTGTAGGACAGTACAAATTTCCCTCAAGTGGGTGACCTAAGGTTTATCAATCCGTGGGAGGCGTAGGATGAAGATGGTCTCTCTCAAACAACCAAGCAACCAAATAACAAAGAGTCTCTTGTGTCCCCAACATACCCAATACAATGGAAAATTGTATAGGTGCATTAGTTCGGCTAAGAGATAGTGATACAAGTGCAATATGGATGGTAGATATAGGTTTTTGTAATCTGAAAATATAAAAACAGCAAGGTAACTAATGATAAAAGTGAGCATAAACGGTATTGCAATGCTACGAAACAAGTCATAGGGTTCATACTTTCACTAGTGAACGTTCTCTCAACAATAATAACATAATTGGATCATATAACTATCCCTCAACATGCAACAAAGAGTCACGCCAAAGCCATTAATAGCGGAGAACAAACGAAGAGATTATGGTAGGGTACGAAACCACCTCAAAGTTATCCTTTCTGCTCGATCTATTCAAGAGTCCGTAGTAAAATAACATGAAGCTATTCTTTCCGTTCAATCTATCATAGAGTTCATACTAGAATAACACCTTAAGACACAAATCAACCAAAACCCTAATGTCACCTAGATACTCCATTGTCACCTCAAGTATCCGTGGGCATGATTATACGATATGCATCACACAATCTCAAATTCATCTATTCAACCAACACAAAGTGCTTCAAAGAGTGCCCCAAAGTTTCTACCGGAGAGTCAAGATGAAAACGTGTGCCAACCCCTATGCATAGGTTCATGGGTGGAACCCGCAAGTTGATCACAAAAACATACATCAAGTGGATCACGTGAATATCCCATTGTCACCACAGATATGCACGGCAAGACATACATCAAGTGTTCTCAAATCCTTAAAGACTCAATCCGATAAGATAACTTCAAAGGGAAAACTCAATCCATTACAAGAGAGTAGAGGGGGAGAAATATCATAAGATCCAACTATAATAGCAAAGCTCGCGATACATCAAGATCGTGCCATAGAGAGAACACAAGAGAGAGAGAGAGAGAGAGAGAGAGAGAGAGAGAGATCAAACACATAGCTACTGGTACATACCCTCAGCCCCGAGGGTGAACTACTCCCTCCTCGTCATGAAGAGCGCCGGGATGATGAAGATGGCCACCGGTGAGGGATCCCCCCTCCGGCAAGGTGCCGGAACAGGCTCCCAAGAGGTTTTTGGTGGCTACAGAGGCTTGCAGCGGCGGAACTCCCGATCTATTGTTCGCTTTGATGTTTTTAGGGTATATGGGGATATATAGGCGAAAGAAGTCGGTCAGGGGACGCTCGAGGGGCCCACGAGACAGGGGGCGCGCCCAGTAGGGGGGCGCCCCCCACCCTCGTGGCCACCTCGAAGCTTCCTTGACTTGAACTCCAAGTCTCCTGGATCGCTTCCATTCCAAAATTAACGCTCCCGAAGGTTTCATTTCATTTGGACTCCGTTTGATATTCCTTTTCTTCGAAACACTAAAATAGGCAAGAAAATAGCAATATGGGTTGGGCCTCCGGTTAATAGGTTAGTCCCAAAAATAATATATAAGTGTATAATAAAGCTCGTAAACATCCAAAACAGATAATAATATAGCATGAATGCTTCATAAATTATAGATACGTTGGAGACGTATCAAGATTGACCCCCTCCCAATGAGAGGATCATTGGTGATGACGATGGTGATGATTTCCCCCTCCTGGAGGGAAGTTTCCCCGGCAGAACAGCTCCGCCGGAGCCCTGGATTGGTTCCGCCTCATGGTGGCGGAGTTTCATCCCGTAAGCTTGCTTATGATTTTTTCCACTGTAAAAGACTTCATATAGCAAAAGATGGGCACCGGAGGACTGCCATGGGGCCCACGAGGCAGGGGGTCGCGCCCTGTAAGGGTGTGGGCGCCCCCCACCCTCGTGGCCAGGGTGTGGGCCCCCTCTGGTACTTCATCCGCTCAATAATTATCATTAATTCCAAAAATGACTTTCGTGGAGTTTCAGGACTTTTGGAGCTATGCAGAATAGGTTTCCAATATTTGCTTCTTTTTCAGCCCAGAATCCCGGCTGCCGGCATTCTCCCTCTTTATGTAAACCTTGTAAAATAAGAGAGAATAGCCATAAGTATTGTGACATAACGTGAAATAACAGCCCATAATGCAATAAATATAGATATAAAAGCATGATGCAAAATGGACGTATCAATAGCCATCTTTGATTAATGAGCTAGTCAAGTAGAGGCATACTAGGGACTATATGTTTTGTCTATGTATTCACACATGTACTAAGTTTCTACAATTCTAGCATGACTAATAAACATTTATCATGAATTAAGGAAATAAATAATAACTTTATTATTGCCTCTAGGGCATATTTGCTTCAGTCTCCCACTTGCACTAGAGTCAATAATCTAGATTACATAGTAATGATTCTAAGACCCATGGAGCTTTGGTGCTGATCATGTTTTGCTCGTGGAAGAGGCTTAGTCAATGGGTCTGCAACATTCAGATCCGTGTGTATCTTGCAAATCTCTATGTCCCCCTCCGACACTTGATGACGGATGGAATTGAAGCGTCTCTTGATGTGCTTGGTTCTCTTGTGAAATCTGGATTCCTTTGCCAAGGCAATTGCACCAGTATTGTCACAAAAGATTTTCATTGGACCCGATGCACTAGGTATGACACCTAGATCGGATATGAACTCCTTCATCCAAACTCCTTCATTTGCTGCTTCTGAAGCAGCAATGTACTCCGCTTCACACGTAAATCCAACCACGACGCTCTGCTTGGAACTACAGCAACTGACAGCTCCTCCATTCAATAAAAATACGTATCCGGTTTGCGAGTTAGAGTCCTCCGGATCAGTGTCAAAAGTTGCGTCGACGTAACCGTTTACGACGAGCTCTTTTTCACCTCCATAAATGAGAAACATATCCTTAGTCCTTTTCAGGTATGTCAGGATGTTCTTGACCGAGGTCCAGTGCTCCACTCCGGGATTACTTTGGTACCTCCCTGCTATGCGTATAGCAAGACATACATCAGGTCTCGTACACAGCATTGCATACATGATAGAACCTATGGTTGAAGCATAGGGAATGACTTTCATTTTCTCTCTATCTTCTGCAGTGGTCAAGCATTGAGTGTGACTCAACTTCACACCTTGTAACATAGGCAAGAACCCTTTCTTTGACTGATCCATTTTGAACTTCTGCAAAACTTTATCAAGGTATGTGCTTTCTGAAAGTCCAATTAAGCGTCTTGATCTATGTCTATCTTGATGCCCAATATGTAAGCAGCTTCTCCGAGGTCTTTCATAGAAAAATTCTTATTCAGGTATCCCTTTATGCTATCCAGAAATTCTATATCATTTCCAATCAACAATATGTCATCTACATATAAGATTAGAAATGCTACAGAGCTCCCACTCACTTTCTTGTAAATACAGGCTTCTCCAAAATTCTGTATAAAACCATATGCTTTGATCACACTATCAAAGCGTTTATTCCAACTCCGAGAGGCTTGCACAAGTCCATAAATGGATCGCTGGAGCTTGCACACCTTGTTAGCACCCTTTGGATCGACAAAACCTTCCGGTTGCATCATATACAACTCTTCTTCCAGAAATCCATTCAGGAATGCAGTTTTGACATCCATTTACCAAATTTCATAATCATAAAATGCAGCAATTGCTAACATGATTCGGACAAACTTAAGCATTGCTATGGGTGAGAAAGTCTCATTGTAGTCAACTCCTTGAACTTGTCAAAAACCTTTCACAACAAGTCGAGCTTTGTAAACAGTAACATTACTGTCTGCGTCGGTCTTCTTCTTAAAGATCCATTTATTTTCTATGGCTTGCTGATCTTCGAGCAAGTCCACCAAAGTCCACACTTTGTTCCCATACATGGATCCCATCTCATATTTCATGGCTTCAAGCCATTTCGCGGAATCTCGGCTCATCATTTCTTAGTTCGTAGGTTCATCATGGTCTAGTAACATGACTTTCAGAATAGGATTAGTGTACCACTCTGGTGCGGATCTTACTCGGGAAGACCTACGAGGTTCAGTAGTAACTTGATCTGAAGCTTCATGATCATCATCATTAGCTTCCTCACTAATTGGTGTAGGAATCACGGGAACTGATTTCTGTGATGAACTAATTTCCAATAAGGGAGAAGGTACAATTACCTTATCAAGTTCTACTTTGCTCCCACTCACTTCTTTTGAGAGAAACTCCTTCTCTAGAAAGGATCCATTCTTAGCAACAACGATTTTGCCTTCGGACCTGTGATAGAAGGTGTACCCAACAGTTTTCTTTAGGTATCCTATGAAGACACACTTCTCTGATTTGGGTTTGAGCTTATCAAGTTGAAGCTTTTTCACATAAGCATCGCAGCCCCAAACTTTAAGAAACGACAAGTTTGGTTTCTTGCCAAACCACAGTTCATAAGGCGTCGTCTCAACGGATTTTGATGGTGCCCTATTTAAAGTGAATGCAACCCTCTCTAAAGCATAACCCCAAAATGATAGCGGTAAATCAGTAAGAGACATCATAGATCGCACCATATCCAATAAAGTACAGTTACGACGTTCGGACACACCATTTCGCTGTGGTGTTCCAGGTGGCGTTAATTGTGAAACTATCCCGTGTTGTTTCAAATGAAGACCAAACTCGTAACTCAAATATTCTCCTCCACGATCAGATCATAGAAACTTTATTTTTCTTGTTACGATGGTTTTCCACTTCACTCTGGAATTCTTTGAACTTTTCAAATGTTTCAGACTTATGCTTCATTAATATAACCATATCTGCTCAAATCATCTGTGAAGGTAAGAAAATAACGATACCCACCACGAGCATCAACACTCATTGGACCGCATACATCGGTATGTATTATTTCCAACAAGTCAGTAGCTCGTTCCATTGTTCCGGAGAATGGAGTTTTAGTCATCTTGCCCATAAGGCACGGTTCACAAGCACCAAGTGATTCATAATCAAGTGATTCCAAAAGTCCATCAGCATGGAGTTTCTTCATGCGCTTTACACTGGTATGACCCAAACGGCAGTGCCACAAATAAGTTGCACTATCATTATTAAACTTCAACCTTTTGGCTTCAACAGTATGAATATGTGTATCACTACTATCGAGATTCAACAAAAATAGACCACTCAACAGGGGTGCATGACCATAAATGAATAACCGTCTTGCATTAAACAAGATCCAGATATAATGTTCATGCTCAACGCTGGCACCAAATAACAATTATTCAGGTCTAAAACTAATCCCGGTGGTAGATGTAGAGGTAGCGTGCCAACCGCGATCACATCGACTTTGGAACCATTTCCCACGCGCATCGTCATCTCGGCCTTAGTCAATCTTCGCTTAATCTGTAGCCCCTATTTCGAGTTGCAAATAGGAGCAACAGAACCAGTATCAAATACCTAAGCGCTACTACGAGCATTAGTTAAGTACACATCAATAACATGTATATCAAATATACCTTTCACTTCGCCATCCTTCTTATCCGCCAAATACTTGAGGCAGATTCGCTTCCAGTGACCAGTCCCTTTGCAGTAGAAGCACTCAGTTTCAGGCTTAGGTCCAGACTTGGGTTTCTTCTCTTGAGCAGCAACCTTTTTGCCGTTCTACTTGAAGTTCCGTTTCTTCCCTTCCCCCTTTTTCTTGAAACTAGTAGTCTTATTGACCATCAACACTTGATGCTCCTTTTTGATTTCTACCTCCGCGGCCTTTAGCATCGCGAAGAGCTCAGGAGTAGTCTTGTTCATCCCTTGCATATTATAGTTCATCATGAAGCCTTTATAGCTTGGTGGCGGTGATTGAAGAACTCTGTCAATGACACAATCAACTGGAAGATCAACTCCCAGCTGAGTCAAGTGATTATGATACCCAGACATTTGAGTATGTGTTCATTGACAGAACTATTCTCCAGCATTTTGCAGCTGTAGAACTTGTAAGAGACTTCATATCTCTCAACTCGGGCATTTGCTTGAAATATTAACTTCAACTCTTGAAACATCTCATATGCTCCATGACGTTCAAAACGTCTTTGAAGTCCCGATTCTAAGCCGTAAAGCATGGCACGCTGAACTATTGAGTAGTCATCAGCTTTGCTCTACCAGACGTTCTTAATGTCACCAGTAGCATTTGCAGCAGGCCTAGCACCTAGTGGTGCTTCCAGGACGTGATTCTTCTGTGCAGCAATGAGGATAATCCTCAAGTTACGGACCCAGTCCATGTAGTTGCTGCCATCATCTTTCAACTTAGCTTTCTCTAGGAATGCATTAAAATTCAAAGGAACGGTAGCACAGGCCATTGATATACTACAACATAGACATGCAAAATACTAACAGGTACTAAGTTCATGATAAATTAAAGTTCAATTAATCATATTACTTAAGAACTCCCACTTAGATAGACATCCCTCTAATCATCTAAGTGTTCACGTGATCCAAATCAACTAAACCATGTCCGATCATCACGTGAGATGTAGTTTTCAATGGTGAACATCACTATGTTGATCATATCTACTATATGATTCACGCTCAACCTTTCGGTCTCAATGTTCCGAGGCCATATCTTCATATGCTAGGCTCGTCAACTTTAACCCGAGTATTCTGCGTGTGCAAAATTGGCTTGCACCCGTTGTATGTGAACGTAGAGCTTATTACACCCGATCATCACGTGGTGTCTCGGCACGCCGAACTATAGCAACGGTGCATACTACGGGAGAACACTTGTATCTTGAAATTTAGTAATGGATCATCTTATAATGCTACTGACGTTCTAAGCAAAATAAAATGCATAAAGGATAAACATCGCATGCAATCAAAATATGTGACATGATATGGCCATCATCATCTTGTGCTCATGATCTCCATCACCGAAGCATCATCATGATCTCCAACATCACCGGCACGACACCTTGATCTCCATCGTAGCATCGTTGTCATCTCGCCACCTATTTTACTACGATTATCGCTAGTGTTTAGTGATAACGTAAAACAATTACATGGCAATTGCATTGCATACAATAAAGCGACAACCATATGGCTCCTGCCAGTTGCCGATAACTTTGTTACAAAACATGATCATCTCATACAACAATTTATATCACATCATGCCTTGACCATATCACATCACAGCAAGCCCTGCAAAAACAAGTTAGATGTCCTCTACTTTGTTGTTGCAAGTTTTACGTGGCTGCTACGGGCTTCTACCAAGAACCGTTTCTTACCTACGCATCAAAACCACAATGATTTTTCGTCAAGTGTGCTGTTTTAACCTTCAACAAGGACCGGGCGTAGCCACACTCGATTCAACTAAAGTTGGAGAAATAGACACTCACCAGCCACCTATGTGCAAAGCACGTCGGTAGAACCAGTCTCGCATAAGTGCACGCGTAATGTCGGTCTAAGCCGCTTCATCCAACAATACCGCCGAATCAAAGTATGACATGTTGGTAAGCAGTATGACAATTATCGCCCACAACTCTTTGTGTTCTACTCGTGCATATAACATCTACGCATAGATCTGGCTCGGATGCCACTGTTGGGGAACGCGGTAATTTCAAAAAAAATCCTACGATCACGCAAGATCTATCTAGGTGATGCATAGCAACAAGAGGGGAGAGTGTGTCCACGTACCCTCATAGACCGAAAGCGGAAGCGTTATGACAACACGATTGATGTAGTCGTACATCTTCACGATCCAACCGATCCTAGCACCAAAGGTACGGCACCTCCGCGATCTACACACGTTCAGCTTGTTGACGTCCCATGAACTCTAGATCCAGCTGAGGTCGAGGGAGAGTTTCGTCAGCACAATGGTGTGGTGACGGTGTTGATGAAGTTACCGGCGCAGGGCTTCGCCTAAGCACTATGATGATATGACTGAGGTGTGTAACTATGGAGGGGGGCACCGCACACGGCTAAAACAATTGTCAACTTTTGTGTCTATGGGGTGCCCCCCTCCCCCGTATATAAAGGAGTGGAGGAGGGGGAGGGCCGACCCTCTCATGGCACGCCCAAGGGGGGAGTCCTACTCCCAGTGGGGGTAGGATTCCCCTTTCCCTAGTTGGAGTAGGAGAGGAAGGAAGGGGAAGAGAGAGGGAAGGAAAGGGGGTCAGCCCCCCAGCCAAGTCGGATTGGGCTTGGGGGGGCGCGCCCTCCACCTGGCCGCCTCCTCCTCTCTCCCACTAAGGCCCAATATGGCCCATACACTCCCCGGGGGGTTCCGGTAACCTCCTCCCCCCCGGTACTCCGGTAAATGCCCGAACTCACCCGGAACCATTCCGATGTCCAAACATAGTCTTCCAATATATTGATCTTTATGTCTTGACCATTTTGAGACTCCTCGTCATGTCCGTGATCACATCCGGGACTCCGAACAACCTTCGGTACAACATATCACATAAAATCATAATACCAATCGTCATCGAACGTTAAGCATGCGGACCCTACGGCTTCGAGAACTATCTAGACATGACCGAGACACGTCTCCGGTCAATAACCAATAGCGGAACCTGGATGCTCATATTGGTTCCTACATATTCTACGAAGATCTTTATCAGTCAAATCGCATAACAACATACGTTGTTCCCTTTGTCATTGGTATGTTACTTGCCCGAGATTCGATTGTCGGTATCTCAATACCAAGTTCAATCTCGTTACCGACAAGTCTCTTTACTCATTCCGTAATACTTCACCCCGCAACTAACTCATTAGTCACAATGCTTGCAAGGCTTATATTGATGAGTATTACCGAGAGGGCCCAGAGATACCTCTCTGAAACATGGAGTGACAAATCCTAATCTCGATCTATGCCAACCCAACAAAGTACTCGCAAGCAAGGATCTACACTACATATGCATCGGTATCAATGAAATGGGAAGTATCTGTGGACTAAACTACAGAATGCCAGAATAGAGGGGAAAGTCTAGCCTATCAAAGACTAGCATCTTCTTGAAGCCACCATCTTGCAGCATTTAGAAGAGTACATAATAGCATATTATATTTCACAAGTATGTTGTAACATTAGCGCCCAGAGATCCTTTCTCGACTCCCTGCGAGAAGGCAATCCTGGAGCCACATATCCATAACATGCCTCAGCATTCAGTGTCTAGTTCTAGTTGTATCGATCGGGATACAACTCTGAGTGCCCGGGGTCACGGCTATTCGAATAGATCAATCTTCCCTACAGGGGTGCACAAACTTACCCAACACGCTCGATCAACTCCGACCGGACACGCCGTCAGGTCATGACCGGCCTTGGCCGATCAACGCATCATAGTCCTACCTAGGCTCATCAGAGAGGTCACACACTGGTCAAGATCCTAAATTCAAAGGGGTCATGGGCCAATTGTCCTTTGCAATCCTGCGCACTTCAAGGACGGTCGGGATCAGTCCTGACTACCTCCTTATACAAGGTAGGTGCTTAAGTGGACCACTAATACGTCTCCAATGTATCTATAATTTTTTATTATTCCATGCTGTTTTATTATCAATCTTGGATGTTTTATAATCATTATATAGTCATTTTATATCATTTTTGGTACTAACCTATTGACATAGTGCCAAGTGACAGTTGTTGTTTTTTGCATGCTTTTTAAATTGCAGGAAATCAATATCAGACGGAGTCCAAATGCCACGCCAATTGATGATGATTTTTTATGGACCAGAAGGAAGAAATTGGGCCCTGGTTGCACCTGGGGGGAGTCTCGAGGAGGGGACAACCCACGAGGGCGCGCCAGGAGGCCCAGGCGTGGCCTGGTGGGTTGTGCCCACCTCGGGTGCCCCATGGACCGACTCTTTGCTCTATAAATACCCCAATATTTCGGAAACCCTAGGGGAGTCGACGAAATTTTCATCTAGCCGCCGCAGAGTCCAGAACCATGAGATCCAATCTAGACACCATCACAGAGGGGTTCACCACTTCCATTTGTGCCTCTCCGATGATGCGTGAGTAGTTCTTTGTAGACCTTCGGGTCCGTAGTTAGTAGCTAGATGGCTTCCTCTCTCTCTCTCTTGATTATCAATACAATGGTCTCTTGGAGATCCATATGATGTAAGTCTTTTGGCGGTCTGTTTGTTGGGATCTGATGAACTTCGAGTTTATGATCAGTTATATCTTTTTATATCCGTGAAAGTTATTTGAGTTCTTTGATCTCTTATATGTGCGATCTCTTATAGCCTCGTATTTCTTCTCCGATATTTAGGTTTTGTTTGGCCAACCTGATCTATTTATCTTGCAATGGGAAGAGGTGCCTGGTAGTGGGTTCGATCGTATGGTGCTTGATCCCAGTGATTGAAAGGGAACCGACACGTATGTATTGTTGCTACAAAGGATAAAAAGACGGGATCCATATCTGCCGCAATAGATAAACGGATCTTGTCTACATCATGTCGTCGTTCTTATTGCATTACTCCATTTTCCATGAACTTAATCCACTAGATGCATGCTGGATAACGGTCGGTGTGTGGAGTAATAGTAGTAAATGCAGGCAGGAGTCGGTCTACTAATCTTGGACGTGATGCCTATGTAATGATCATTGCCTAGATATCTTCATGAGTATTTGAAGTTCTATCAATTGCCCAACATTAATTTGTTCACCCACCGTTTGCTATTTTTCTCGAGAGAAGCCACTAGTGAAACCTACGGCCCCCGGGTCTTCTTTCTTATATATTTGCCTTGCGATCTACTTTTTCCTTGCGTTTATTTTCAGATCTATTAAACCAAAAAATACCAAAATACCTTGCTGCAATTTATTCTTTTCGCAATCTATTTATCCCATCTACAAATTTAACTCACGTCCTTTGCCTATCTTGAGGCGTCGTACCCCGAAAGGGATTGACAACCCCTTTAACACGTCGGGTTGCAAGGTGTTGTTCTTTGTGTGCAGGGGTTGTTTACGTTGTGTTGCTTGGTTCTCCTACTGCTTCGATAACCTTGGTTTCATATCTGAGGGAAATACCTACCACTGGTGTGTTGCATCATCCATTCCTCTTTGGGGAAATACCGACGTAGCTTCTAGCGACATCAAAAGGAATTTCTGGCGCCGTTGCCGGGGAGGATCTTCAACATAACCAGGTTCCTAATCACAAATCTCATCTCCTTGCAATTTACATTATTTGTCACTCGTTTTCCTCTCCCCCACTTCACAAAAATTTACCGTTTTATTCGCCTCTCTTTTTCCGTTCGTCGTTTTCTTGCCGGATCTGTTTTTGAGTGCAATCTTGTTGTGTGGTCATCATGACTCAAGAGAACACCAACTATGTGACTTATCAAATACCAACAACAATGATTTTATTGGCACTCCGCTTGCTCCTCCTGCTACTAGTGCGGAGACTTGTGATATTAATACTGCTTTGCTGAATCTTGTTATGAAAGACCAATTTTCTGGTACTCCTAATGAGGATGTCGCGTCCCATCTTAATACCTTCATGGAATTAAGCGATATGCAAAAGAAAAAAGATGTGGTCAAGATGAAATTATTTCCGTTTTCTTTGCGTGATTCTGCAAAATTTTGTTTCTCTTCTTTGCCTCGCAAAAGTATCGATTCTTGGAATAAGTGCAAAGATGCTTTTATCACTAAGTATTTTCCTCTCGCAAAAAATATTTCCCTTAGAACCCAGATCATGAATTTCAAGCAACTCGAACATGAGCATGTTGCACAATCTTGGGAAAGGATGAAAATGATGCTAAGGAATTGCACAACTGATGGGTTAAATCTTTGGATGACCATACAAAAAATTTATGCGGGGTTGAATTTGGTTTCATATAATCTTTTAGATTCCGCCATAGATGTGAATTTTATTTGAGTGAAAAAGTTGATGCTCTTATGAAATTGGTTGCTAGTAAAAGTGCTCCTATTGATTTTAATGATATGCCTTTATCTACTTTGATTGAGCAAAATAGTGATGCCATAGATGTGAATTTTATTTCTTGCAATAATTTCAACAATAATGCTTATAGAGGTAATTTTAATCCTAGGCATTTTCCTAGTAATTCCTCTAATAATCATGGTAATTCCTATGGAAATAAATCTTACAATAATAATAGGAATACCTCTGATATTGAGAGCAATATTAAAGAATTTATCAACACAAAAAAGGTTTTCAACACTGTCGGGGAAACCGATCACATATGGGGTCACAAGGATCCCTTCTGCGTTCGGCAGGGGGGTTAGTTGCACGAAGAGCAGGCCAAGCCATTAACACATAGAGGATATTTATCCAGGTTCGGGCCGCGAAGATGCATAATACCCTAGTCCTGCCTTGTCTGGTTATATGAGTGTTCTTGGGCTTTCGAACTAGCTACGGTGTGTGCTTTGTTCAAAAGTCCGAATCCTCTCTCTGTGCGCCTTGGGCCTACTTTTATACACAAAGGGGTTGCCACAGTGGCACACAGGAGGTGGCATGGGGGTCAAATAGGACAAGTGCATTTAATGTGTTGCTTGCGTGTCCTCTTGCTTTATTAGGGACGGCAACAGAGGCCATCTCATCTTTCGCTGCTTCTCCTCACCTCGCCACGCGTCCAGGCCGACGAGGCATGCAGCGCCACGCTGGCCAACCAGCTGCTGTGTTGGTGAAATGGTAGGCTTCCACGAAGATCTGCATACCGCCACACGGGGGCCTACTTAGCTGGCATGCCTATCATCGTGTTGGAGTGGTGGTGAAGTGGCAAAACCTCGTCGGGCGCGGGCCTGGCCGCGGCCCATCGATCGTCCTCGGCAAGCCTTGCCGGGGGCCTTGGGGTCGTCTCGGCAAGGGCCTTGCCGGGGGTCTTGTCTTCTGATCCCACGTGGATTCGTGGGTTGCCAACCTTCCTGAGGGGTTGCATGCTACCAGGCATGTGCTCTCCAAATCTTGGTCTTAACGTTGTCGATGGTGTTAGAGTTCTCAACCCCAAGGGTGGTGGCCCTGTTGGTCTCTTCGCAAGCTGCCCCGGCAAGGAACTTGCCGGGGGCCTCGCAGGTCACCTCAGCAAGGCTTGTTGTCGGGCGTGGCCCTGCCAGTCTCCTGCTGCTTGTCACTTTGAGCGTCTGTTTTGATATTCTTTGTACCTGTCTTGCCTCCTGCCATCTTCCTCTGCTTTGCCAAGCCTTGCGGTAGGCGTGGCAGCGACCGTCCATGCACAAGTAAGGGGTACAGAAGTACCCATACTTTTGTACATCGACAAGAGCCCCCGGGCCTGGGCCACACATAAGCGCAAGGCGTAGTTGGGCCAGGCCCAAAGCAGTGTGCGGGCAGGCATGGCAGAGGCGAACCGTCACGATCTTTTTGTTAGTTGCACTCCCCACAACCCGCGTCGAGTACGTGACATGGGGGTCGTGCGTGGGATGGGCGTGGCATGCATGCGTCACCCTGCAGTAAATGGTAAAGAGCTGGCCCGCGCCTTGCCCGTAAAAATGAATAACTGCAGGGGCACTGCTCATTTACCTTCTCTGCTTCTCCCAATCTCGGAACCGCCGTTCCCCTCTCCTTCCCCAAATCCGGACCGGAGCTCCGCGCCCTGCTCGCCACCACCGAGCCTTCATTGCCTATCGATCCTCTGCTCCTTCTTAGCCGCCATGGCGCCCAAAGCTAGCAAGGGCAAGAGGGCGGCCAAGGCCGTCACGGGGAAGGAGGTCCCGGAGAGTGAGCTGGTGAAGATGCGGAAGGAGCACGCCATCTTCCCTCTGGCGATTGATGTGCTCACGCTCAAGGACCAGTTCTTGTGCTTCTGGGGGAAGGAGACGATGGGGCACCCCGCCACGAAGGTCATCCCCGCTCCCTTCGCCAAGGCCGGCTGGGATATTTACCCTTTCTTCGTCGACTACTTCTCCTGCGGCCTCTGCCCCCATTTATTAGATTTCTTCAACGACATCATCCACACCTACGGCTTCCACCTCCTGGATTTCACGCCGAACACGGTAGCATGCATGGCCCTTTTTGCCCATCTCTACGAGGGCTTCACCTTATTCCACCCCAGCACGGCGCTCTTCTGCCACTATTTCTTCCCCCGAGTTAAGCAAGGGGATGCCATCACAAGCTTCGTGGCTTGGATCCCGAGGCCTTTGTGCAAGGGCGCATACCCGGAAGGCTTCCAGAAGGAGCGGTAGGATGAAAGGCGGGGCTCGTGGTGCTGGATTGTGGAGAAGGAGCCACGACATTTCTGCGAGGTCCGTTGGAGCCCGCCGGTCCGTGGCGACGACTGGAGCGACTTCGACCCCGATGATGCGAAGATCACAATCGCCACCACCAGGATCCTCCGCCTCATCTCTGTCGGCCTTACGCTGGAGATGGTTGGGGCCGACTTCATCCGTTGCCATATTGCTCCCTTGCATCAGAAGGGGAGGCCGGCTTGGGATTTCAGGAACGCGATGGATATCATGAGGCTCCACCCCGGATTGAAACACAACTTCATGGTGATGCAGCATGCGTCCGTCTGCCAGAGGCTCTTTCAGCTCAAGATGGATGAGGACGGCAACGCTGAAAGGATCGGTAAGGCTGCAAAGGCCGGCAAGATCGGCCACCCGTTCAGGTTGCCAGCAAGGGTGCATCCAATGAGCAATAACTCCCGCCTGACCGAGATTATTGCCATGATGCCCGCCTTCAACACCCATGGCCTGGACACAACCTGGGCCGAGCCAAAGGCGGAGTTGGTGCAGCAGTTCTTTGACAACTTGTCGGAGGGCACTGTCCACAACAATACGGAGCTCATCCGCCCCACTACCGACGAGGAGGTGGCGTACATTGCCGCCAGGGCGAAGGAGGCAGATCTTGCCGCGAAGGCCGGCAGCTGCGGCACCGTGGAGGACGAGGCTGAAGAGGAGCAAAGATTCCTCAAGTGGGTGGGGCCTGCCGGGGAGACCAGTGGTGCTAGTGCCGGGGCTCCCCCTGTCGCGGAGGCGGCCAAAGAACCGGCCGGGGAGGCGTCCGGGGCGGACGAGCCCACGGCCTTGAAAAAGAGGCATGTCTTGCAGCGGGCCGGCTCCAACGAGCAAGTTCGTCCCGGCAAGGCTACGCAGCGGCAAGGGGCTCAGGCGGAGCCCATGTGCCAGACAAGGCGCGCAGCCGCGAAGGCGCTGGAGGCGGATGCAACGGCGAAGAGGACCGCAGCGGTGAAGAGGGCCGCAACTGCTGCCTCCTCCTCGACCAGACGTGGCGCCGCTTCTTCCTCCTCAAGCAGATGCTCCGCTGCTTCCCCTGCGGTCGAGCGCATAAGGACTATGTATCCTTCCCCGGCGGGCTCCGTCCCAGCAGCTAAATACGACCTTGGGTCATTCAGCCCAAGGAAGAAGAGGAGGGCATAAGAAGAGGAGGACGAGTATGCACTCTGTTTCCCCCATCTATTCCCTGACTCCTTACTTGAATCACTTTATCTTAATCCGGCTTCATTCTTGCAGCGACTCAGAGATGCTAGACCAGAGGGTGAAAAGGGCTAGGGCCTCAATGAGTGTTGAGCCCCCGGCAAGCACTCCTCGTGCGCCGGGGATGATCTTCACCAGCCCGGAGTCCAGCCCCAGCATAGCCCCCACTCCAGCCCTCGGCGTAAGTTTGCCACTTATTTCTTGCTGGCGGGCGTTGGAGCACGTCTTCTTACTGGTGATCTTGACGAGACTGCAGGAAGGGAACAGCAGCATGAGGAGCCCCTAAGGGCCGCCCCGACACGCCGCCCCCATCAACTACACCGACCAGAGGGGCGTCCCCGGCAAGGGCACCTACTGACGAGCCCTTGCGCTCGGAGGAGGTGGAGGTGGGCATAGGCGCTGGTGACCCCGTCCCGGTAACAGATGTCGCCGAGGAGTGGGACGCATCTTCCCCACCTACCGTGGGTAAGTACACGCCTTCTGCTTCTTGCCATTATCGCTTTAACTTCTTCCCTTCTCTCTATTTTGAACTTTTCTGATTTTGGTTTTGCCTTTCTCCCTTCTTTGGCTTCAGGTCCTCTCTCGGCGGACCAGGCGGACGTCCACATCGTGATCATGGAGACCGCCAGGGACGCCGAGGTCGAGGCCACCAATATTGTTACCGAGGAGGCCGCCAAGGGACCCACAGAGGAGGCCGCCACGGGGCTTGCTGGGGAGGCCGGCAAGGATCCTGCCGGGGAGAAGGTGGCTGAGGAGCCTGCCGGAGAGGCCGGCAAGGCTGCCACCGAGGAGGCCACCACGAAGCCTACTAGGGAGCCCGGCGAGGCCACCACTAGAGAGGCCGCCAAGGATCCTGCCAGGGAGGACGTGGTCAATGACCAACCCTCCTCCTCCTCTACCCCTGCCCCGAGCAGGTACTTGAAGATTGGCGACGACCTCTTCGTCGGCATTCCGGGGGCAGCAGGCACCAGAACGCCAATCGAGGGGGAGGTCTTTGATGAGGAGATCCTCACCGCTGCTGGGCTCCAGGTTGTTGACGAACCGAGCGTCAACAGCGGTGTCTCCAAGGAGGACCAACTCCTTTAGGCTATAGGCGCTAACTTCCACAAGCTCCAGGCTCTCCATCGGGCTTGCAAGGAGAAGGTAGACTCCAGAATGGCGGCCGTGGACAAGGCCAAGGCAGACTTCCAGGAGCGCGTCGCCCAGATGAAAGTTTGGTTTGACGAGGCTCGGGAAGAACTGAGGGCCTCTCAAATCCACCTGAGCGAGCGCCAGCAGGATCTCCTCTTGAAGCAGGCCGATTTCGAGAAGGCACAGGAGGTGGCAAAGGCCAAGGCTGCCAAGGACGAGTCCGACCAGACGCAACGCCGCATATCGCTCGACGTCCAGGAGGAGGACTTGGTCGCTCGCGAAGCGGCGCTTGTCGCCACGCTTCGCGCCAAGGACGAGGAGATCGAGCGGCTCGTCGTGCAGCGGACCCAGGACCTGATGCAGAAACACTAGGAAGTGCTCGATGCCTTGGCCCGTGACCATGCCGGCAAGCTGAAGGAGTCCATCGATCATGCCGAGGCGACAGAGGCCACCATGATTGAGCTGGCCGACAAGGTAGAAAACTTGGAGGCGGACCTGGCCAGGCTCACCCAGGAGATCTCCACGCTCAAGGGCAACAGAGAGAAGACTCTCTCTGACCTGGTGGTGATGCAAACCACCATATTTGACAAAACCAAAACTGCTCTCCAAACCAATGAGTCCATCAATTATCTGAAGTTGAAGCTGGACAGCCAGGAGAAGATGTTCTCGGAGTCCAAAGCCCATGAGCAGATCCTGGCCAAGGATCTAACGAACGAACAGCTGCTGCTGAAGACTGCCGCCTCTTCCCACAACGAGCTTGTGTCGAGCACGAAGCTTTGGACCAGACACCTAGTGGACGTCGCAGAGAAGATCACTGCGCAGCTGATTGCCATGGGCATGCCAAACTTCAGGTTCTCCCACGAGGCGAGGGTGGCCGAGAGCGCCAGGCTGTCCGAGTTCTTCGAGTGTGTCCTCGCCACCCTGAAGCTACTCTAGTCCACCAAGGCGGCCTACCTGGCCGATGAGTCCCGGCAACTTTGCCGGGACTCCTTGATCAAGGTGCTCACCAAGGTGGAGCACTGGAACCCCAGTGTCGACTTTGCTCAGGCGCTCGACAGCTAGCCGGAGGACGTCAACGTCAGGCGCTCGAGGAGCGCATCAAGCCCATCATCAGCTGTGTTAGTGGAGTCGCGAGGCTAGAGGGCCAGCGCGGGGATTAACTGCTTTGTTCCTTGTAGTTGCTGCGAATTCATACCCAAGACAGATTATCTTAAGTTAGAATCGCGGCAACTTTTGATGTAATATAACTTTTGTTGTACTTTGAACTGGTTGCATGTTATCTTCCTGTTCTGGTTCATCTTTGTATTTTCGGCACCCTACGCTTAGTTGGATAGGCCTACCGGCACATGCACACCTTGTCGTAGGTGCTAGAAGGATGGATCCTTAGCAGCCTGGGAGGGCGTCGACGCCAGTAGGCTACCCTGCCGCTCTTGGCGCAGTCACCTGGACTGTTGAGCGGACTCGAGGCAGAACAGGGGCGCTGTTGATTACGGCAAGGTACCCCACCATTCTTAGCAGAGCACATCACCCAAACTGTTGAGCGGACTCGAAACAGAACAGGGGCGTTGCAAATCACGGCAGGGTTCCTTTTGCGTGCATGTTCTCCATACAAGGACTGAAACCATCGAGGGGGATAACCTCATAAAAAGAAAGAATTACTCAAAGTTGAGGTAACTTAGCTTTTTGTTGATGTGCAAATCGTCGTTGCGACCGTCTTCTTCTTCGGAACCACGGCGATGGAGGAGCTACTATACTAACTATAGACCAGATTCTCACAACTAATGCCCCCTACCTGGCGTGCCAAAGATGTCTGGGAAACCGATCATCTATGGGGTCACAAGGATCCCTTCTATGTTCGGCAGGGGATTAGTTGCACGAAGAGCAGGTCGAGCCGTTAGCACACAGAGGATTTTTATCCAGGTTCAGGCCGCGAAGATGCGTAATACCCTAGTCCTGCCTTGTCTGGTTATATGAGTGTTCTTGGGCTTTCGAACTAGTTACGATGCGTGCTTTGTTCAAAAGTACGAATCCTCTTTCTGTGCGCCTCAGGCCTCCTTTTATACACAATGGGGTTGCCACAGTGGCACACAGGAGGTGGCAAGCTACAGTGGTATGAGCTTATCGCTCGGTCAACGTAGGACAAGCGCATTTTAATGCGTTGCCTACGTGTCCTCTTGCTTTATTGGGGACAGCACCAGAGCCCATCTCATCCTTCGCTGCTTCTCCTCTCCCCGTCACGCGTCTGGGTCGACGAGGCATGCAGTGCCATGCTGGCTAACCAGCTGCTGTGTTGGTGAAATGGTAGTCTTCCACGAAGATCTGCATGCCGCCACGCAGGCGGCTACTTAGCTGGCATGCCTATCGTCGCGTTGGAGTGGTGGTGAAGTGGCGAAACCTCATCGGGCGCGGGCCTGGCCGCGGCCCAATGATCGTCCCCGGCAAGGCTTGCCGGGGGCCTTGGGGTCGTCCGGGCAAGGCCCTTGCTGGGGGTCTTGTCTTCTGATCCCACGTGGATTCGTGGGTTGCCAATCTTCGTGAGGGGCTACATGCTACCAGGCATGCACTCTCCAAATCTTGGTCTTAACGTTGTCGATGGTGTCAGAGCTCTCAACCCCAAGGGTGGTGGCCCTGTTGGTCTCTTCGCAAGCTACCCCAGCAAGGAGCTTGTCGGGGGCCTCGCAGGTCGCCTCGGCAAGGCTTGTTGCCGGGCGTGGCCCTGCCAGTCTCTTGCTGCTTGTCACTATGAGCGTCTGTTTTGATATTCTTTGAACCTGTCTAGCCTCATGCCGTCTTCCTGTGCTTTTCCAAGCCTTGCAGTAGGCGTGGCTGCGACCGTCCATGCACAAGTAAGGGGTACAGAAGTACCCATACTTTTGTACACTGGCAAACACTTCCATAGAAGAAAAGTTGAATAAGATTGATGATTTGTCTAGAAGTGTTGATAGAATTGCCCATGATGTGGAAAATCACAAGATGAAAATTTGTGTGCCTAAAGTAGATGAATCAATTAAAGCTCTTTATGTTTCTATGTATGAAAGTGAGAAAAGAACCGCTATGCTTAGAGCTAAAAGAGAATTTTTAGAGAAAGTGTTTTCTAGTGATTTCTTTTGCAAAAGTGATGAAGATCTTAAAATGATTGGTGTTTCTTATATTGATTCCTTGTTTTGTAAAATTAAGATTGATGAAAAAGGGACTGGAGAAGAGTCAACTTTAGGTAGAAGGCGTCCCAATATTTCGGAGGGTGAAAATCTTGTTGAGAAAAGTGGGTTTGAAGGGGTCAAAACTTTAACTAGTGATGTGCCCACTCTTTTGGATTACAATTATGATAGTTGCTCTTTGATTGATTGTATTTCTTTGTTGCAATCCATGATAAATTCACCCCATGCCTATGAACAAAATAAAGCTTTTACTAAACATATTGTTGATGCCATGATGAAAGCTTTAAAGAAAAATTGGAATTAAAAGTTTCAATTCCTAAAAAATTGCATGATGAATGGGAACCTACTATCAAAGTCAAGATTAAAAATTATGAGTGTTTTGCTTTGTGTGACTTGGGTGCTAGTGTTTCTACAATTCCAAAATCTTTATGTGATGTGCTTGGTCTTACCGATATTGAAGAATGCTCTTTAAATTTGCACTTAGCGGATTCAACTATTAAAAAGCCTATGGGAAGAATTAGTGATGTTCTTATTCTTGCAAATATAAATTATGTGCCCATAGATTTTGTTGTTCTTGATATTTATTGCAATCCATCTTGTCCAATTATTCTTGGTAGACCGTTTTTGCATACTATTGGTGTCGTGATTGATATGAAAGAAGGCAATATTAAATTTCAATTTCCACCAGGGAAGGGAATGTAACACTTCCCTAGAACAAGAATTAGTCCACCATATGAATCAATCATGAGGGCATTTTATGGATCTAGAACCAAAGATGACAAAACTTAGATCCTTGCTTTATGCCTAGCTAAGGGCGTAAAACTATAGCGCTTGTTGGGAGGCAACCCAATGAATAAAATTTATTTTTTCTTTTTGCTTTATGTTCTTGAGTGTTAGCACAATTATACTACTGTTATGATTGTGTTTTTTGTGTTTTAGTTAGTGTTTGTGCCAAGTAAAGCCTTTAGGATCTTCTAGGGTGATAGTTGTTTGATCTTGCTGAAAAAGACAGAAACTTTGCACCCAGGAAAATAATTATTATAAACCACAGAAAAGAGATTTTTCCCTGATTCTTTTTGAAGAAGATTAATATACAAATTAGTCTGGTATTCCTAATTTGGTAGAATTTTTGAAGTTATATAAGTATTCGAAAGTTCCATATTACTACAGACAGTTCTGTTTTGACAGATTCTGTTTTCTTTGTGTTGTGTGCTTATTTTGATGGCTCTATGGTTTTCTTTGATGAGTTTTTGCCATAGAAAAATTGGAATACAGTAGATATAACACAAAAACAAAATAATAATTGGTTTCACACAGCACTTATAGTAGTGGTTTTCTTTCTTTTACTAACGGATCTCACAAGGGTTTTGTTGAGTTTTGTTTGCTTGAAGTTTTCAAGTTTTGGGTTATCTTACGATGGATGAAAGAAGGATAGAAGAGCCTAAGCTTGGGGGTGCCCCGGCATCCCAACCTCTTATCCAAGAATGAGCAACCAACTAAGCTTGGGGATGCCCCCGAGTGGCATCCCCTCTTTCTTCTAACGACCATCGATATTTTACTCGAGACTATATTTTTATTCGTCACATGATATGTGTTTTGCTTGGAGCGTCTTGTATGACATGTGTCTTTGCTTGTTTTATTTTGTGTTTTAAGTCATCAATCCTTGCTGGACACACCTATTTTAGAGAGCCAAAATTATTTCATGACTTGTTAGAATTGCTCTCTATGCTTCACTTAAATTTTTTATGAGCAATGGACTTGCTCTAGTGCTTCACTTATATCTTTTTGAGCACGGTGTGCTTAGCACTTTTGAAGAAATGCTCTCTTGCTTCACGTAGATTTATTTGAGAGTTAGTAAAATTTTGAAGAAATTCTCTCTTGCTTCACTTAAATTATTTTGAGAGAAAGAAAATATGTTATGCTCATGCTCTTCACTTATATTTGTTTGACCTTATGAAACGCAATACATGAAAATTAGTCCCAAAGTGATAGATATCCAAGAAGGATAAAGAAATAAAAAAATGTGTCATGAAGATCATTGGACAAAATAAACTTGATTCTTAGTAATAGTTTTGAGATATGATGATGTGATATGTGAGTTATGTTGATGAGTAATTGTTCTCTAGTAAGAATATTGGTGTTAAGGTTTGTGATTCCCTATGCATCCAAGAAAGTCAATAATCATGCAATGAAAATTATATCCTACTTGTGGTGCGTTATTCGGTGTTAATTATTCTTAATGCTTCCTATGAGATTATTCATTTCTTGGTTGGTCGCTTCTCAATCTTTTTGCTAGCCTTCATTTTGCACCAAGTATGACCTCTACTTGTGCATCCAAAATTCTTTAAACCAGTTTTGCCATATGAGTCCACTATATCTACCTATATGTGGTATTCTTTTGCCGTTCGAAGCAAATTTGCATGTGCCATCTCTAATTTTCAAAATTAACTTCTCTTCTGTGTGTTTGTTTCGCTCGCGGAACAGTAACGGGTAGCTAATATTTTCCATGCTAGATGTGTTATTCTCATGATGAGTGTTTATTCACTTATCATTGCACGAGAGTAAGGCAAAGGTTTTAGGGATGCCCAGTCCCGAAATTCAAAAATGAATTTACTTTATGTTGTCAAATAATAAATTCCTTGGAAAGTGTTGGTATGGAGGGCACCCGTGGATACGGCTAGCCATGGAAAGTGAAAGTTATGGTGGAAAAGGAATAAACTTTATTTTCTATTTGGGAACTGCCTATGATATATCTAGCATGGAAAGTGTTGGGATGCTCCAAGTGGTTTTCGTTGGTGGGATGGATACGCCTCCCAAAATGTTTTTATCTCTAATTTTTCGCTTTGAGCTATGGCACCTCTAGAAATCACTACTTCCCTCTGGAAGGGTCTTTCTTTTACTTTATGCAATTTTTATTTTTGAATTTGAGTCTACATCCTCTCTTATAAAAGCACCAACTAGGGGAAAATATGATTGTACTTAAGTATTGGGTGTAGCTAATATTCGAGTGTGTTTCATGATTGGATCAATGTTTGAGCATGATGGGCTAGGTATAACTTGTTTTAGCATTGATATTTTGAAAGACATGGTTGCTTGTTGATATGCTTGAGTATCTGAATTATTATGTCAGAACTAGACTATTGCTTTGAATCACATAAAAGTCCAAATGTCCATGCTATAAAGAAAAGAATAGGATATGACATGATAAGCAACACTCCACATCAAAAATTCTATTTTATCACTTACCTACTCGAGGACGAGCAAGAGTTAAGCTTGGGGATGCTGATACGTCTCCAATGTACCTATAATTTTTGATTATTCCATGTTGTTTTATTATCAATCTTGGGTGTTTTATAATCATTATATAGTCATTTTATATCATTTTTTGGTACTAACCTATTGACATAGTGCCAAGTGTCAGTTGCTGTTTTCTGCATGTTTTTTACATCGCAAGAAATCAATATCACATGGAGACCAAATGCCACACCAATTTACGATGATTTTTTATGGACCAGAAGGAAGAAATCGGGCCCTGGTTGCACCTGGGGGGAGTCCCGAGGAGGGGACAACCCACCAGGGTGCGCCAGGAGGCCCAGGCGCGCCCTGGTGGGTTGTGCCCACCTCGGGTGCCCCCTGGACCGACTCTTTGCTCTATAAATACCCCAATATTCCAGAAACCCTAGGGGAGTCGACGAAATTTTCATCCAGCCGCCGCAGAGTCCAGAACCATTAGATCCAATCTAGACACCATCACCAAGGGGTTCATCACTTCCATTGGTGCCTCTCCGATGATGCATGAGTAGTTTTTTGTAGACCTTCGGGTCCGTAGTTAGTATCTAGATGGCTTCCTCTCTCTCTCTCTCTCTTGATTATCAGTACAACGGTCCCTTGGAGATCCATATGATGTAAGTCTTTTGGCGATGTGTTTGTTGGGATCTGATGAACTTCGAGTTTATGATCAGTTATATCTTTTTATATCATGAAAGTTATTTGAGTTCTTTGATCTCTTATATGCGTGATCTCTTATAGCCTCGTATTTCTTCTCCGATATTTGGGTTTTGTTTGGACAACTTGATCTATTTATCCTGCATTGGGAAGAGGTGCCCGGTAGTGGGTTCGATCTTACGGTGCTTGATCCCAGTGACAGAAAGGGACCCGACACGTATGTATCATTGCTACAAAGAATAAAAAGAAGGGATCCATATCTGCCGCAATAGATAAACGGATCTTGTCTACATCATGTCATCGTTCTTATTGCATTACTCCATTTTTTCATGAAGTTAATACACTAGATGCATGCTGGCTAACGGTCGATGTGTGGAGTAATAGTAGTAGATGCAGGCAGGAGTCGGTCTACTAATCTTGGACGTGATGCCTATGTAATGATCATTGTCTGGATATCGTCATGAGTATTTGAAGTTCTATCAATTGCCCAACAGTAATTTGTTCACCCACCGTTTGCTATTTTTCTCGAGAGAAGCCACTAGTGAAACCTACGGCCCCTGGGTCTTCTTTCTCATATATTTGCCTTGCAATCTACTTTTTCCTTGCATTTATTTTCAGATCTATCAAACCAAAAAATACAAAAATACCTTGCTGCAATTTATTTGTTCCTTGATCTATTTATCCCATCTACAAATTTACCTCACGTCCTTTGCCTACCTTGAGGCGTCGTACCCCGAAAGGGATTGACAACCCCTTTAACACGTCGGGTTGCGAGGTGTTGTTCTTTGTGTGTAGGGGCTGTTACATTGTGTTGCTTGGTTCTCCTACTAGTTCGATAACCTTGGTTTCATATCTGAGGGAAATACCTACCACCGTTGTGCTGCATCATCCCTTCCTCTTTGGGGAAATACCGACGTAGCTTCAAGCGACATCAACCACCCGGGTGTGTGCGGGCATGGATGGTTGCGGCCAGCTAGGCCGAGGCCCACTGTGGAAGGGGGGCCTCCCCCCTTTTCTTTTTATTTCCTTTTTCATAAATAGTTTCAGTTTTCATTTTAGTTTTATAAACAAACTTACACCATAAATAGTGTTACATATTAGACCACTGCCACAAAAAGTTTAGCACTTAAATAAAACAGTTTGTAGTTTTTGTATTAATTAAGGGAATGCATTTTATTTAATGATTTGGCCCATGTTTTAATTATTTTTGGGCTCTCAACCATTTTGTAAAATGCTGGGTCCACCACTACAATTACTCAGGGATTATTTGTAACAATATGAGCATTTTAGTTTTGACATTTGAAAAGTTTTATTGGTTGACTTTGTTTTAAATTTGAATTTGAACGGGGTTTGAATCAACCCGAGTTTATCAACAGTAATCGTGGTGACGTGGCACCATTAGCAGAGGATTACTGTAGCTAATTCTACGGGCATCACATATTGTACTAGAACAAATGGATAATATAGATACACAAAAGAAATGGATATTGTAGTCCGCTACTTAAAAGTGTTACCTCACATGATTACATCGCCTCCATTTCATAAACTGTGTACCCGTTGAATTCATATATGAATATTCCATATATTACTTCATAATAGAACCTTAAATCATCCAAGACTAATGAAAATTTGAATGCAAAACTAACAATGGTGCATGTACATGATAACTACAGTGGTTGTTTGAAAAAACATCACTATAACTTTGCCATGCACAATTGAAAAGGACTATTTGAAAAAATGTGATATGTGAGTGTCCAATCTTTATGGCGTTGGATTGATATTGTATGTTTGGCCACGATACGAAGTAGATATTGATTATGTTCAAGCGATGCACGTCCACAATCGTTAGACAGTGATACGTGAATGAGGTGTGCAATCTCTGTCACACGCATACATATCTCATTTCTCCATGGGCATCGGAATCACACACACGCACTTCGTGTATTTCTCTCCCTCCGTCAATGTTAGAATTCTCCTTTCTACCTCATCCTACAAGTCTCTCACACAAAAACACACATGCTCTCTCTGTCGAACACGCCCACCCCTTTAATTCTGCCCACCCACCGCCACTAATGTCTCAAAGTATAACTATGTCTCGCACACATATCCGTAAGGTTAGCTCGAGTCCCGGGACCATATGAATCATACAATGGGATTTCAGCAGAGCACATTTTGTTTTGAGATTGCACTCACTCACACATGCGCACGCGCGCACACACACACACACATTGTTTCTCTCTTCATTTTTTCGGCACTTGCATGCACACCGCTAGTTTATCTCCGTGATGCTTCAAATATGCCTCACACACATGTACCTATCCCTTAATATAGATACTATGTAACACACAAACTCCTTCTCCCTATATCTAACTTGCACCCCCCCCCCACACACACACACACACTTCCTGATACCGAAGGAGTAGGGTGACACCTCAATCTTGATACTAATCTATCTACTGGCTTCTCTCTTAAAACACACACACACACACAAACACACACACACA
>NC_041389.1:235158652-235295982 GCF_002162155.2 Triticum dicoccoides
TGACACCTCGATCTTGATCTTAATCTATCCATTGGCTTCTCTCTCAAACACACACACACACACACATACACACACGCGCGCGCGCACACACACACACACACACACACTCGATACGCCTTTATCTCCGTAGCCCCCCTCGATATGTAGATTTCTCGCGCGCGCACAACTGTAGTGACGATGATGCTGAACCCATTGTGCCTTCTTTTTACGGCCTCATGTGATAGTTTTCGCCCTGTTTTCTGTTAATTAACAAGGCAACCTTTTCTTTGTTACTACTAGTGAACTTGAGATCATTCGGGGTAGACATAAAATATATCACTTCAAAGCAATTATCGCAGCAACTATTTAAAAAGAAATATATCTCTTGCATCGTCCACAACCAACATCTGGTGGACTGGTTAGTGCCGGATGCTCGCAATGCGATGACCTGTGTTCGAATTCTATCTTAAACTTTAGATTTTTACATTTTTTTAATATATACTTCTTTCACCACTGTACTGACAGTGGAGCCCACAGAGTACTTAGAATACAAGATTAAGGATGGATTTGTTTCTTTTTAACTTTCTGTATGAATCTGTAGCCACCCTGCAAGTCATTTACACTATACATGCAATTACATTTTTATCTTTGAGAACCATACACACAATTAACTCATATGGATTGGATGTGACTCTATTATTTCCAGCATAAGAGCATCTCCAATGGCAACCGGCAAATTTCCTCCCGCTTCCTTCCACAGAGGACGACATCCAACGCCAGCGGCATACATTTTCACAACTCTGACCAACTAGAGGAAATTCGTGCAAATATGGACTTATTTCATATAAGCATGAAGGATTTCGTATAAAAGCCAGATCTTCATATATACATGACAGATTTATTTACATGAACTAAGCGGTGCTAATCCAGCTCTCGTGGTATATTAATACCTAATCTAAATGGCCGCCCGCGGATCCCTTTGTCTTCCTCATGTCCCGCAGACACTTGCGGGGTCGACGAAGGTCCTCGCAAGAGACGAAGCAGCCAAGAGACCATTTGTATATGCAGTCGTCGCCTCGGCGGTGGCCTTCATGGGACCCAAGTGGCGGTGGCCTCCCGTGTTCTACTTCTTGTCGATGATGGCGGTGGACACGGAGAAGCTGGCCACTGACTCGTCGATCTCTGTGCACCCGGCTTGTGAGGTGCAGGTAGACATGTGAGGCACAGGTCGGGAGACGTGTGGTGTCATGGGTTCGAGCGGCATCGTGGGAATCGTGTGTAGCTGTGGTACAAACTTGATGGTCGCCGCAGTTTAGCTGGCCCGCATGTCATGCACACAAAGGCAGATGAGCTGTGGGGCCGAGAGGGGTGAGGCGCACGTCGGGGGACGTGTTGCCGTGGGTTGGACCAGCATCGTGGGAATCGCGTGTGGCAGTGATAAAAATGTGATGGTCGTCGTAGTTCAACTTCCATGGACAACCTGTCATGTCTACTGACACATGCATTGCATACTGATCAGTGTAAGGAGGAGTAGGAGAGAAAACTAGGCGGATAAATAGTTCATTATAGTCAAGCGGACCTATATCAATGTACACAGAGTACACTTGTTCCAAAGACATGCACACCTGCGAAATAGTTCATCTATGTCAATTTAAACAGAGAGGAAATATATTTTTTACAAGAGAGGAAATAGTTCATCCATCTATAATGCCCTGCTGCTGGTGCAACTTCTTCTTCTTTCTTCTTCTTCTTCTTCTTATTCTTATTCTTCTTCTTCTTCTTCTTCTTCTTCTTCTTCTTCTTCTTCTTCTTCTTCTTCTTCTTCTTCTTCTTCTTCTCATTTTCTGTGGGAGACAGCTTCGCAACAAGCTCTTTCGACCTTGCAGCTATCTCAAAACTCACACGGGCATCAAGGGCAGAGTATTTTATCCGCTCGTAGGTCAAGGGATAATTCTCCCATCCAGACGACCATAATCCCAGCGTCTCGTCACCCTTCTCAAGATTTGTTCCGAGCACAAAATTTGCTACATCAAATAGGGATGGTGTTTCTTTATCACAATTATCTACATGAATTATGGTTTGTAGGTCAGCGATGTTTTTCAAGTCAAGGTTGTACGGCGCCAGCTTCTCTCTGTCCCCTTTGATGGCTGCCCCATAGAATTATATGTCCTCCCGAGACATGAAATCATGGAGCTCACCTGGTATGGAGGGCACGTGCATGATGTGATACACCAAAACTTCATCTTCGAGGCATAACTGGAGGGCAGCGGCGCATTGGATCTTCCCAGTGGCACGCTCCGTGTACTCTGCGTCGAGACCGACGACCTTCATCTCCACCTTTTGGAGGGAGTTGGATACAATTTTGATCCACTCACGAACAACCCTTGGGTGGTCGGTGACGGTGGCAACTATGCTCAACGAGCCTTCGACGAGGACATGTGTGACGCTAAAAACCTGCATGGATCTCTTTTGCCAATTGGAACCGCTGGACCGGAGGGCTATGGTTTGGAGAATTAGGATTAAGATGGCTAGTCTAACTGAAGAAGATGATTATTTAAAGGGGATTCAAAATTACTCCAGGAGGATCTAAAACAATGTGAATCTAGTGGGGTTTGAATGCAAATGAAGGAGAGGTGAAGAAGGTGAGGAAAATCGGTTCCCGATGGAGAAGTAAATGGGAGAAGTGGCATGCAGGCAGTTGATTAGATGGCTAGGTAGACCAAACTACAAAACGAGAAGGCTATGCGGGTAGCGTACTGAGGAGTGGTCCATGTCTGTGTACGTGCCCATCCTTCTATTGCTACATGTGCCACTGGTTAGTTGAGTCGCTCTTTTGAATAACCGTGGCGAAACATTTTATGATTCCTTTTTATTTCTGCACCCCTCCTGACAGGTGGAACCTACGCAAAACCCACTTGGGTGGATGAACAGATATGCAAACATATCCATCTCTTTGCACACAAAAAATGTGATGTAGATGGTTGGAATTGATATTGGTGCGTGCCTGTGAGACACAAACTTTTCTGTTTAAGGAATATGCGTTTATCCTAAAAAAAGAAAGAGCCCTTCTTCACGCTTCCGCGTGCATGAGAATTTGGTTCTACTCGGAATATGGATGCTACCTGCAGGATGAAGTGAACCTAGAGGCATGCTAGCATGGGAGACCTATTTCCGCTATACAGTACTAATCTGTATGTTACTACTAGTATTAATAAAACTATGCTACACTTGATGGTCAAAATATTTTTTATCCGGTCCTCACAGTGAAGTGACAAGACCCTGCGCTCGAGGTGACACTAGTCCATGCGGCGTGTTCGGGTTACCAAAGTCAGCCTCACCTTGTGCATTGTGCAGTCATTGTCACCGCCGCTGTATAGCATGCCTCACCTCGTCTCCCTCTCCCCTAGCACCACTCCATCTCCATCTCCATCTCCCCAGATATCCTAAGGTCACTCTTCATCATCTCAATGCGCCCCCGCGTACCCACACCTCGCTCACCTCCCCCAGTACCACTATTCCCTCACTAGCCGCTCCAGCACCAAGAGCCTTCTCCCCCATAAATCAAGCCCCCAAAACCCCTACCTTCCAAACTCCACCATGGCCGAACGCGAACCATGCAGCATCCATATGAGCCGCGACTGGAGCAATCTCCCCAGTGACATCCTCGACCTTTGTTGTTCGTGTATGGATATGTTGAGCATCGTGCGGCTAGCTGCATGCTCGAGGGACATGCATGCGGCCATCGTCGAAGCAAGGCCTGAGCTTTTCAAGACACCCTGCTTGCTGCTATCTGGTCTTGCAAGATTTTCTCACCATGATACAGAGGCGTACATGATGGCCTCGACTTCAATCCGACCTCCATTAGTCGAAACTTCTTTGCAGGTATGTACTAGGTCGCCGTACATCATGCCCCTCGACTTCGATCCGATCACCATTGCCTGAAACTTCTTGGCAAGTATGTACTAGGTCGGCATGAACTCCCATTAGATGGTTGCCATCAGAGAAGACCGGAAAAAGTTGGTGCTCGTGAACTTCCACACCTCCCATCAGATTATCCTTCCTACATTGGATTATATAGGGTTTTACCATGGCGGTCCAAGTCAATTTGATTACGTCATCAGCTGGACGCACCTTGTTTTGCGGAAGATTGTTATCTACCAAGTGCCCACACGATATGCGGATTACGCAGACTTCGAGCTTTGTTCGACCGCGGACTCGCCTATCTTTCCGCCAGTGCCTTCTTTAGCTGGAGACAACTCACCTCATAGTGGATCGTCAAAGCTGATACACACTTTTGTGATGCTATTGAACACAATGGCATCATCTACGTGATCGACAAAGCAGATGGCACCACGTATTACTAGGATGGCGCGTGTAAGTTGTTTTTGTCTGATGTTAATGATAACGCCATGGCACTGTTTGAACTTTTTGTGATGATTGGCATATCCATGTTTGAGCAGAATTTGAGTAGAACTATGGCAATGTATTAGAGACACTGTAAATTAGCTATATTTGGAATGAGTTAATTCATGCGATTGTGACCATGTCATTATAGTCAATTTGTACCCTTGAATAATCAAACGGTTAGGAAGATATGGATATTCTCCTAACTTTATAGTAATCTATATACTACTAAATATGAGTGTGTATCAATAGCAATGTTAGTTTCCTCATTTTTCATGATATATAAACATGCATCACACTATTGGTTTTATCTAACCATACATTAGGGAAGTAAATGTGCATATGGAGAACTCTATATCTAGAAGTAGTGAAATCATGTAATGCTTACCATGTGTACGTACCTATATTCGCCCTTCAACAATCAATGGCTAGAATAATATCCCCACAAGAATTTTTCCCAAAGAACATGAGTATATAACAATGCATGGTCTGTCAGTTTCCTTGAAGAATTTGTTTGTGAGGAGAGAACATGATTACATAACATGCATGACATGGTAGTTTCTTGTGAAGACTCGATTGCGAGATAACATGAGTATAACCATGCATGGCACTTCTATATTTTAGAACCCATTATAAATTTCCATGTATTTGGATGGCTCCCTCCCACCTCTCCTCTCTCACCACCCACCAAGCTCCATGGCTATTTCTAGGATAATTCCTCATGGAGGGCCTATTGCATTAGGATTTTGCTCCTGGCCTAGCCCTGGCCAATCAGGTGAGACGAAGGTTTGGCTCCATGGTCCATTTTTCTCCATCTTGAGACTCCAAGGAATTCTTTTTGGTGGTCTCTTTCTCCTCGGCTTCTTTTGCCCTCTCCGTGGATTCGGTTGCCATTGCTCTCCAATGCTGCATTGGGGGTATTAGCTCTGGTTTTAAGGTGCATCAAATCAATTCTTGTTCTTTCCGTTTCTCGGTGGCCAATAACAAAGTGGGACATTTTATCCACCGTCCAAGGGATCGAGTCTGGCTAGATTTTGTTTGTCACTTCCATCTTTACAATGGCCGTTTTGCTCTTGCTCCAATTGATGATTCTTGCTGGCATGCTGATGAAGAACTAAAGGATCTATCCTCTAGACACACGTTGGCTGTTAAATCATCCCTCAAGTTATTACACTCGAGCTAAAACTTAAGCTCAAAATCTGAGGAAGTGTTGTGTAAATTTAGCCTGATTCCGATTTCGTCCATGAGGTTTTCTAACCAGAATGCTGCTAAAGCTTCCACCTCCATTGTGGACAATGTTCAACATGATCAAATGCCTTATCACGGAGATTCTGGGGATCATGATTATTTGGATGATTCTTTGGTGGTTTCGTCTCGTCGATTAGTTTGTTCAGTTACTACCAGCAATGATCGCGCCGCATTAATTGAGCGCTTTTTGAATCAGGCTCAATCTGAGGATTCGCAGCATGGTAATTGTATTAAATGAGGTTCATTTAAATGCCCTCTGTCTGTCCCGTATCCCTCGCTGCCCCAATGCTTCATGCAGTCTATGTTCAAATATGCTCCCTCGCATGATTCTTGGCCCGCTACTCTTTCGGCCCGTCATAAAGCTGATCTGGCCCAGGCCCACTATTCTGAAGCTGAAATTTTGGACTTATCCTCTAATTGGGCGGTGTTATGCTCTCGTTGCTTACAATGGGGACATCACAAGGTCTCTTGCCAAGCCAGACTGATTTGTATTAACTGCTCCACGCCTGGTCACAAGGTCGTTGATTGCCCCTTATTTGTTAAGTCCAAAACTCACCATAATTTGCAAGCCTCAAGTGGTCACGAATCCTTCGACTGGGCATTTTGCTCTTTCTGTTAATATGCAAAACCATCACAAGCGCAAGACTACCGTCCGATGCACTGCGTGTGGGTTCTATGGCCACATGGCACAATCCTGCCGCAAACGTCGTTTCAACGAGCAGTGGCAGTTGAGGCCGAAGAATTCTCAGTCTTCCCTCATTACCCCTCACGCTCCACCTTCCGCCTCGGTTTCTCCCACACCATAGCTCTGCCCAGTCGCGTCACTTCACCAGCCACCACCATCACAGCCATCCACCATCACCAGCTCCGCCGCTCCACTAACCATGGCGAACTACCCGCTCAATCCGATGCCTTTCCTCCCGTCAGGCTTTGCCGTTGAGCCCGGCCCGGCAGATCGTCTCGTGCGCAACGGCATGGTCGTCGGACCCATCCCGCCACTCAACCACAACTTCCCCGCCGTTGCTGAAGCCAGTGCCTATGTCCCCCTACATCGCCGTGCGGCCATTCGTAACATGGTTCAAGGTCTGCTTCATGAATCTCAGCTCTTTACCACTGAATCCAGCGATCACCCTTTCGGCATTGACATATTTGGATTTGTGGATTCCTTCATGCGGGACACTGCGGTTGCTACTCCCATCGAGATGGAAGAGGAAGATCTCCTGATTACTTTTGTGCCACACAACGAAGCCCTCAATCGCCGCACCACTTCTTTCGGGCCTGAGGTATGGCTTATGTTCTTCGGGTTTCCTTACGACTACTAGACTGATTATTACATCACAAAAGCACTGGGTGGATACGGCTCTCTTGTCAGTTGGTACAACCCAAGGCAAGACAGGAGGTTTATCCTGCTCAAAGCCCGTGTTCTGCGTCTCTGCCTCATTCCAAAGAGCTTCGCCGTCTGGCAATTGGGTGGTGCGCATGACTGCTGGACTGTCCAGATCACCATCCAGCGGAGCAATGATTGGAATGGCATGTTGCCTGGAGTGCTTCCTCCTGGTGAAGACCAGCCACCACCTGACGGTAACCCTCACCTGCAGTTTGGACCTGAACTGGCAGCCGAACAACTATATCAACAACAAGTTCATAACTGGTTGGTGCAGAATGGAGCTCCCAACGCTGAGATTGACAATCAAGTCAATGGACCTCCCCACAACAATGTTGTTTGGGGGGAATGGCCAATTCCTCTAGCTCCTTCGCTGCTACCCCTTCCCCCGCACCTTGTGAACTATCAAGCTTGGTTGGCAGCTCAAGGCCTCACTGTTAGGCATGGCCTTATCCCTGAGGATAACATCTCTGACAATGCAACGGATGCTTGGAATGACACTTTCTCCTCTTCTGATGACAGCTCTATTCCTCCTGGAGATGCTCTGCGTTTGTACCCTATTGCCGCTCCTGCTATGCCACTGCCTGAAGCCCAAGATGCACTCACCATCTCTGTCAGTCTGCGCAACCAAGGTATTCAGTTTGGTCTCTCTGCCCAGGGTTCAGACCTGATTAATCTGCTACTGTCTAACCCAATTCCTAGGCAGCAACTGAACAGCTTCATCTTCCATGCTCTGCGCCCCGCAATTGCCACCATTGGACCTTCGAGCAATGGATATGGTATGCGCTCCACCAACTTGGAGGTTTCGGTTTCGGTTTCTTCTGGCGGCAATGGCATCACTTTTTCTCAGCTGCCACCTACTCCTGGTTCTTGAAGAAATTTCTGAAAGTTCTCGGCGGTCCTCACAGCTTCTGCAGACAAACAACACCGAACCTTCTCAATATGATGATGTTTCTTTGTCTCATGTTCTGCCTCTGGGTGATGCTCGCAATAGCCCGCCTCATTCAGGTGATTCCAATCCCAGGATCAACCAGGACATGTTGGGCCTTGATGTTGTTAACTCCATTACTGAACCTGCTGGCCTTGTTGTGACTCGTGGACGACGTGCCCGTGCACCTGCTCCCATTTCCACTGCTGAAGTTCGTCGGAGCAGCCACTCCAACAAGTACAACGGCTTCAAGGTCAACCAAGTGACGGACACTCGCCCTACTCCAGGGTCAAACCAAGGCTGGCTCCATCGATTGGTTCTTCCTCCACTGCCCAGGAGACACTTTCTGAGGAAGTTCCTCCCACACATGTCCATGTTCTTCAGGAGATTGGTATTAACAGATGTGTTGTCCCTGCTGCTGAACTTTCTGAAGATCTCCTTAATGTGGCTCCTGCACCAACCTCTGCTTCGGCCTCTCGCTCAAGTACTTTGATTTCCGATGATCTGCCTGTCGAAGATGACATCTCAAGGGCCTAGTACGCTTGTTCATCATGCCCCTTTTGTGTAGTTGGGAAGTTCTATGCTGGAACATCCATGGCATCAACTCTGAAGATAAGCAATTAGCTCTTAATAATGCCATCTGAACTAGTGGTTGCTCGGTCGTTTGCCTTCAAGAGACAAAGAAATCCTCTTTTGAGTTATCCTTTATTAAATCAATGTTGCTCTAGACAATTTGATCAGTTTTCCTATGTTCCATCTCAAGGCGCCTCGGGGGGTTTAATTACTATCTAGAAAAGCTCTATGTTCATGTGGTGTTTTTATCTGATTTTGCGCTGGTTATTACCTTTACTAGCACGTTGTCTTCTCATTCTTGGATGGTAGTTAACATGTACGGCCCCTGTTCGAGTGACGCTCGTGTTACGTTCACCAATTGTCTTTATGATCTGGATATACCTAGTGAGGGAGTCCTGGATTAGGGGGTATCTGGACAGCCGGACTATATACTTTGGCCGGACTGTTGGACCGTGAAGATACAAGACTCAAGACTGCATCCCGTGTCCGGATGGGACTCTCCTTTGCGTGGAAGACAAGCTTGGCGATCCGGATAATAGATTTCCTTCTTTTGTAACCGAATTTGTGTAAACCCTAGCCCTCTCTAGTGTCTATATAAACCGAAGGGTTTAGTCCTTAAAGACAGAATCATAATCATCATAAGCTCGCTTCTAGGGTTTAGCCTCTACGATCTCGTGGTAGATCAACTCTTGTAATACTCATATCATCAATATCAATCAAGCGGGAAGTAGGGTTTTACCTCCATCAAGAGGGCCCGAACCTGGGTAAAACATCATGTCCCTTGCCTCCTGTTACCATTAGCCTTAGATGCACAGATCGGGACCCCCTACCCGAGATCCGCCGGTTTTGACACTGACATTGGTGCTTTCATTGAGAGTTCCTCTGTGTCGTCACTGCAAGGCTTGATGGCTCCTTCAATCATCAACAACAACACGGTCCAGGGGGAGACTTTTCTCCCGGACAGACCTTCATGTTTGGCGGCTTCGCACTGCGGGCCAATTCTCTTGGCCATCTGGAGCAGATCGACAGCTGCGGCCCTGGCCATCAGGTCAGATTCGGAAACTTGAACTACACGACCGATATCTGCGGAGACTTGATGTTCAATGGATTCGGGCCTATGCCAGGAGTGTCGAATAGTCACGACGAGCATGGCTTAGACCTGCTGTCTGACAATACTCGGGGATATCGCACCTGCAGGAGCTCCGGACCTAAATCCGGGGCAGATCGCGTCGTCCGTGGACGGGTGGATGGAACCCGCCCCAGAGGCCGCACACTCATCGGCGGTAGAGCCGAGCACCGGCTTCACCCCCAAGGAAGCCTGTGTCACCGGACCCCCGGACTCGTGTCCGGCTGTAGGTTCCAGTCCGCGCACCCCCGAGCCGGCGAATCTAGTTGGGCTCCGGTAATGGAGTTCACCGTTGCGGATATCTTCCAGTACTCGCCCTTTGGCGACATGCTGAACTCATTAAAGTCTCTCTCTTTGTCAGGAGACTCTTGGCCGAAGTATGTCCGACTCAAGGGGGAAGAAGGTGACAAAGAAATTCGTTGCCCACCCACCACCCACTTCATAGCCACTGTCGACGATGTATCAGACATGCTTGACTTTGACTCGAATGATACCGACTGTATGGACATCGGCGCAGGAGACGATTCAGAACCACCACCAACGGGGCACTGGACTGCCACCTCGTCATACGATATATACATGGTGGATACGCCTAAGGAGGATGACGGCGACAAACCAGAGGATAGAACCCCCGGACAAAAGCCAAAACGACGGTGCAGACGCTGCTCCAAGTCCAGCAATAGTAAAAATAGCGATAACAGCGCTAGAAAGATCGACACCCCAGTCAACTCCGAGGGCAACAACGACCGTATGGACCCAGCAATGGAGCAGGATGAGCCAGGTCATGCCGAACACATCCCGGAGCAAACGCCCGATCACAGCGATCCCGAGGGACGAACTCATCAAACTGCCCCGGGACAAGAGCATAGTCCGGACGATGATGCATTCATCATCCCGGAAACACGTTTGGAACGATATAAACTCCACAGAAGGCTTATGGACACTGCAAGAAGTCTAAAGAAGCAGAAGCAAAGGCTTAAGGCCGCACAGGAAACGCTCAATCGCAAATGGAATAAAGTGCTAGACACTGAAGAAAACTACGGCGACGATCGCCACACAAAGAGCTATCCAAAACGCAAGCTGCTGCGAGAATTCGACGATGAGGACGTTCCACCGAAAAACAATACGGCCAGGAGGCCGGACCAACCACTTCGTAACCGCAATAGAGCAGCTACCGACGCTGCACACAATTTACGTGAGCTCCTGGATAAAAAGGCCGGCGCGACCAGGTCCATCTATGGATCTAGAGGACATGCCCCAGCGCAGGACTATGGACACCAAAACGATCAGACGGATCGAGTACCGGTTCGGAATCAGCACCGAACACAACAACAGCCGACGGCATGCCACAAAACGTCCAGATACAGAGGGGCTGCTCACCCTCTGTGCTTCACCGAAGAGGTACTGGACCACGAATTCCCACAGGGTTTTAAACCTGTGAACATAGAGGCATATGACGGAACAACAGACCCCGGGGTCTGGATTGAGGATTTTATCCTGCATATCCACATGGCTCGTGGGGACGACCTCCACGCCATCAAATACCTTCCCCTCAAGTTGAAGGGACCAGCTCGACACTGGTTGAAAAGCCTCCCTGAAAATTCAACCGGAAGTTGGGAGGAACTCGAGCATGCTTTCAGGGCCAATTTTCAAGGGACCTATGTCCGGCCTCCGGACGCGGACAATTTAAGTCACATAATTCAATAGCCCGGAGAGTCCACCCGCAAGCTTTGGAACAGATTCTTCACTAAGAAGAATCAAATTGTCGATTGTCCGGATGCCGAAGCCATAGCGGCCTTCAAACATGGCATCTGGGACGAGTGGCTCGCCAGACACCTTGGCCAAGAAAAGTCGAGGACAATGGCAGCCTTAACAAGCCTTATGACCCGCTTTTGCGCGGGTGAAGATAGCTGGTTGGCCCATAGAGGCACCAGCGACCCAAGTACATCCAAAATTAGGGATGGCAACGGGAAGCCACGGCGCAATAAAAACAAACAACAAAACAAGGAAGAAGGTCTGGACAACACAACGGTCAATGCCGGATTCAGGGGCTCTCGACCCGGTCAACAAAAGAAGCCATTCAAAGGCGGCAAAGAGGGACCGTCCGGCCTGACCAAAGTCCTGGACAGACTGTGCCAAATTCATGGCACCCCCGAAAAACCTGCAAACCACACTCACAGAGAATGCTGGGTCTTTAAGCAGGCCGGCAAATTAAATGCCGAACACAAGGGAAGGGAAACACCAAGTGAAGACGAGGATGAGCCTCGCCAGCCGAATACTGGGGGACAAAATAAATTCCCACCAGAGGTAAAAATAGTAAACATGATCCACGCGACTCACATATCCACGAGAAGGTGCGAACGCGCGCTCAGAGACGCACACGCTATAAAGCCCGTCGCCCCCAAGCTTAACCGCTGGTCGGCCTGCCCGATCACCTTCGATCACAGGGACTACCCGACTAGTATGCGGCACGGAGGATCAGCTGCCTTGGTGCTCGACCCAATAATTGATGGATACCATCTCACTCGCGTCCTCATGGACGGCGGTAGTAGTCTTAACCTAATATACCAGGACACGGTCTGCAGGATGGGGATAGACCCATCCAGAATCAGCCAAAGTAACACCACCTTTGCAGGGGTGATACCAGGCGTCGAAGCCCACTGCAGGGGCTCCCTCATACTAGAGGTGATATTCGGCTCCCCAGGCAACTTCAGAAGCGAAGAACTACTCTTCGCCATCGCCCCCCTCCAAAGTAGTTATCACGCATTGCTCGGGAGAACGGCCTTTGCCCACTTCAACGCAGTACCGCACTATGCCTACCTTAAACTCAAGATGTCCGGTCCACGCGGCGTCGTCACCGTTAACGGAAGTACAGAGCGTTCCCTACGCGCCGAAGAGTATGCGACGGCTCTAGCAGCCGGACTCTAAGCGGCTTCTAATATATGAACGCATGATTGGTCGTTAAGACCACGGGCATGGTTAGACGAGTCCGGCAGCCCGGATAAACATGAGTTGGGTGCTACACATGTAATCCCATAGAGGACACCAGGGGCTTCAAATATTCAATAAATCCCACCTTTTTCTTGACCTTATTAACAGGCCAACGTCTTACACCTTTGCTATTCATTGACAATAGTCAACCCTTCGCATGCTTACGTCATACTCTTCTACATGAGTTTTCCTTTTTTACAGACATCATTCGTGCGATACCCTCCCAGGACACGGCACAACGGAGACAAAGGCGCAGACGTGCAGCAGGGCCCCGCTCAAAGGTTTCTCTTTAGATTAAGCCCTTGCGTAAACCTTCTTTATTGTCTTTTGTTGCTTACACATCCCATGGGTACTAAACCCACAGAGGATACTGCCGTTATTGGCATTTCGCCACGGCAGACTAATGCATGTACCTGGAAATACAGGGTTCATAATAAAGGGCGTTACTCAGCCCTGTATATGTTATAAAGTCTGAATACCTTCGGGAGTGTTTGGCGTCGCGAGTTTGGCCTTATATGCATCAGCTCCGAATCATGTCTTCGGTCAAATGTTGGGTTTGCCCGGCTCCTCGATTTGCCGCCTTATGTTCCGTTCTTATCGGCTAAGGCGGCCAAAGGAGAACTACTGCGATTGCGCCCTGGTTATTCCGGATGAGCACCTCAGTAGAGAAAGCCGAAAACTGACTGTCATGATATAGCAAGAGACTCTTCAACCACTTGAAGACTTATCGGAATCTTTAGGATTCCTCCGCATTAACGAAGGACCGTTTCCTGGTCATGTACACACACGCCCGTATTCGGATGCACGCAAAGGTACCAGGGGCTACATAGTAGCCCCACCGTCAAACTCCTATGGCTAAGTGAAAGTGTTACAGCTATATAGTCCAGTTGCCTAGTTCGACGTGCGATCACCTTCTTAATGGACCAAGACGTTGGATCAAGTATGATTACGCATATTTTTCGCGAACACCCCCGCATTGTATGCGTGGGGGCTGAAGCCAACGACTGCTAACTTTAAGATTACACATATACATAAAACGGCCGCACAGGAGGCACAATAGCACTTTCGGGCGAAAAGTATAAACATAGCCTCCATAATTACAATAAAATTGTTTTTACAATGAAACGGTTTGTCACTTGAACATGACATTCTTCGAACACTGAGCCTCTATCAAGAGAGCACCTTCTGTTACCTGCTCCAAGTAGTGCTCGGCCGGATCCTGGCTTCCCGCCGGATTCTGGGTCGCAACGATGGTGGCCTCCATATCTGTCCAATATGCTTTAACGCGGGCAAGAGCCATCTGTGCACCCTCTATGCACGCCGACCTCTTCATGGCATCGATCCGCGATACGGCACCAAGGAATTGTTTCACTAAACCAAAATAAATGTCCGGCTTAGGCTCCTTCGGCCATAGGTGGTCTATTACAGACCGCATTGCAAGGCCGGACAGCCTATGGAGCTCGGCCACAGTAGCCATCCTCTCACTCAATGGCAATGGGCGCGTCAGAGCACTGAATTGCGACCAGAACAACTTCTCCACTTCATTATCTTTTTGATCCTCGAAAAACTTGGCCGCATCAGCCATACTCTTCGCCAAATCCGCATACGCGTCTGCAGGGCACCAGCGTCGGTCCGGAGGAGCATACTTTGGATCCAAAAACTTCATCTGCAACAAATAAGGGTTTCCAGCCATGATTTCTCCGGCCTATCGAAGCTCCTCCCGCGCATCCCTAATGTCGGAACGCGTCTCCTTGGCCGCATCAAGGCCTTTCTTCAGGTCAGCCTTATTCACCTGATTTTCTTTTTCAAGAAGCTCATACCGGTTGGTGGCGTTTTTTAGCTCCATAGCCATTTCGGCTATTTTGTTTTCGCTTTGGCGATGAGCAGCCTGTTCGGCTCTCAACTCTTCGACCGCCTTTAGGGCAGCCGCATTGCTAGCCCGGGCCTATTCCTTGGCCAGGGCAAGTTTTGCCCTCAGGGCTTCCACGGCAGCAGCACCGTCTGCAGTCCAAGCATATCACATTAATATTATGCTCCTCTCATTTTTTCCTATAAAAAATAATAAGGAAAGCAGAGCACATACCTTGTGACTCATTAAGCCGCTCGTTCACCAGTGTGATATTGGCATCAATAACTCCAATCTGCCTCCTTAGTTCGGCAACTTCAACGGACCGGTCGGCTGCCGGATCCTTAGACACCTGGCGCATAAATACAGCGCGATCATTACTTAACAATGTGATCCTCCGTTTGCCGCCTAGGGCTGGCAACCAGGGTCTCAGGGGCTACTATCCATATGGAGCACACCTAGCGCGTGCGTCACAGTCAAAAATTGTGTATTTTCATAACATACCTCAAAGCCTCTAAGCAGGCTCGTAAAGGCTTCATTCAACCCGCTTGTGGCGGATGAAATCTTCTCGAGCACCATGCTCATTAATGAATGGTGCTCCTCCGAGAGAGAAGCTTGCTCCAGAAGGCCCGTTAGTGTGTCCGGCCGGACGCCGAACTGTGCCGGACCCTTCTTATCGACCCCCGTGGGAGCCAAACGCTCTGGGCCCAGGGCGGCCGAAAGTATTAGCTTCTGGCTTCGGTAGATCTGGACTCCTCCACGACGACACCTCGGGGGTCGCCCGCCCCATGAGGCGGAGAGATTGGTGGGGTCTCACTCTCCATCATCTCCAGAAGGAGATCCCCCGAAGATGAACTCTGTCGAGAAGAGCTGCTAGCCGGACTGCAAAGAATGGATCCTGGTTATTGTTCTCGGAGAAGGAAGCAGTACCTTCATATTTACGATTAACTTACAGCTCGCCTGAGGGCTGGCCCGTTGGCGGGCATGGCGCGGTGAGGACGCCCTTCGGGGCAGGGCCCCCTGGTGAAGCTTTCTTCCCTTGTCTGGGCACCCCCATCTCCAAGTCTTCGGAGGCGGACAACTTCTTCCCGCGAGCGGAGGAGGCCTTAGATTCCCCTCCCCGACTATCCTCCTTTGGGGAGGTAGCAATTCCCCCGGTTTGGATGTGCAATGTGTGAAGTTCTGCTTCTCTGTTCTTCCCTTCGTCTTTCCCTGAGGGCACTTTGCTTAGGACACGACCAAGCATCTTGGCTATGGTGGGACTAGGCGAGCCTTCGGGAAGTGGCGCCGAACACCTGATCTCTCCGCCTTGCTGAGCCATTCCTGGCCAGGGAGGATTTTCAGAATAATGTTATGATAAAAATAAACAAAGTGTTCGGTTTCTGGGTTGCTTACTTGGGTATCTAGGCGATTGCAGCTCAGGCCCGCATCCTTGGTGGTGTCCGGACACTTTACTTGTGGTCCGAAGAATAACTTACACATCCCTTCGAGCATGACGCCGAAGAAGTGCAGAATAGTCCGCGGACCTTTCGGATTGAACTCCCACATCCGGAGAGGCCGACATTTGCACGGCAAGATCCGTCGGACTAGCATTACCTGAATTACGCTTACAAGGCTGATGTCCCTCTCAAGAAGCTCTCGTATGCGGCTCTGCAGCGTTGTTACATCATTAGCAGGCCCCCAATCCCGTCCTGCATTGGCCCATGATGCTAGTTGAGGCGGAGGGCCAGAACGGAAGTCGGGGGCAGCCACCCACTTTGTGCCTCTGGGAGCCGTGACATAAAACCACCTCCGCTGCCATAGATCGGACACCTTCGGGACGGATCCCTCTGGCCATGGGGCGTCGGTGTTCCTGCTTATTACAGCACCTCCGCACTCCGCGTGTCGCCCCTCAATCATCTTCGGCTTCACATTGAAGGTCTTGAGCCATAGGCCGAAGTGCGAGGTGACGTGGAGAAAATATTCGCACACAACGATGAACGACGAGATATGAAGGATGGCATCCGGAGCTAGATCATGAAAATCTATCCCGTAGTAGAACATGAGCCCTCTCACGAAGGGATCAAGAGTGAAGCCTAAGTCGTCGAGGAAGTGAGAAACGAATACGACGCTCTCATTGGGCTCGGGAGTAGGGATGATCTGCCCTGGAGAAGGGAGCCTGTGCCTAATGTCGGCGGTCAGGTATCCGACCTCCCTAAGCTTCGCAATATCCTCCTTTGTAACAGAGGAAGCCACCCACCGGCCTAGAAGGTTGGATTCGGACATGATTGAAGATCCGAAGGGCTTGAGCTTGGGCTTCGGGTGTTGGAACTCGAGATGTGAAAAGGCGCAAGCGTGGTAGAAAAGAGGGATAGGCCTCGGCCCCTCTATAAAGAGGGTGAATATCAAGTGTCCTCAGCGTAACCGCTTGGAGCTTACCTAAAAACACGGAGTCATACCAACAGGCGTCGTGGGGTTGCGCGCGCCCGTATTGATGGAAAATCCCGTGATAAGGGGAACACGATCTCTGCTTCGGCAGGGTGTGCCAATAAAATCGCCTCGCGATGCGTATCAAGGCAGGCTAAGAAAAACCGGTTCGTGTTGGGCCAGGCCAAGGTGTGAGAGCACACCGTACAAAAATTGCCATCAGATCAGATTTATGAAGTGCTATGCTACGGTGGACACGGTCCTCAATCTACGTTGGAATACTCGGAGATGGAACCCGCCTTGCAATGATGAAGACAAAACTGCGCGCCGGACTCATCGTCATTGAAGCCTGGTTCAGGGGCTACTGAGGGAGTCCTGGATTAGGGGGTATCCAGACAGCCGGACTATATACTTTGGCCGGACTATTGGACCGTGAAGATACAAGACTCAACACTTCGTCCCGTGTCCGTATGGGACTCTCCTTTGCGTGGAAGACAAGCTTGGCGATCCGGATAATAGATTCCCTTCTTTTGTAACCGACTTTGTGTAAACCCTAGCCCTCTCCGATGTCTATATAAACCGGAGGGTTTAGTCCTTAGAGACAGAATCATAATCATCATAAGCTAGCTTCTAGGGTTTAGCCTCTACGATCTCGTGGTAGATCAACTCTTGTAATACTCATATCATTAATATCAATCAAGCATGAAGTAGGGTTTTACCTCCATCAAGAGGGCCCGAACCTGGGTAAAACATCATGTCCCTTGCCTCCTGTTACCATTAGCCTTAGACACACAGATCGGGACCCCCTACCCGAGATCCGCCGGTTTTGACACCGACACCTAGCACGCAAGATTGGCTTCTTGTTGGCGATTTTAATTACATTCGTGCACCTGACAATCGAAACAAACCAGGGGGTGCCCAAATGACATCTGCACTTTTAATGACATTATCCGTAAGCAAAGTCTTATTGAATTGCCTATAAAAGGCCGATTATATACGTGGAGCAATATGCAACAAGATCCCATCCTTGAGCAGCTAGACTGGTTCTTCACTTTGCTGCACTGGACCAATGTCTATCCCAATACCCTGGTTAAGCCTCTTGGTAAGCCCGTTTCTGATCATGTGCCCTACATTATTTCCATCCAAACCTGCATTCCTCGCAGTAAGGTTTTCCGTATTGAGCCATTTTGAATTTTACACCCTGGCTTCATGGATCTTGTCCAAGAGGTTTGGAGTAGACCAGTTAGAGCCCAAAACGCTGTGACCATTCTTTGTCGAAAATTCAAAGCCCTTCGACACACCCTAAAGATTTGGAGCAAAAACCTCTCCCGTCTTTCAGTAGCCATTGCTAACTGCAGCCAGACTCTTGCCCAACTTGATGAATTAGAAAATAATATAATCCTGACTATAACGGAGACGAATTTTCGGAACATCATCAAGAAACACTTGCTGCGCCTTCTTAAATATCAAAAACAATACTGGAAGAAACGCTGCACCATTAGATGGATCAAGTTGGGGATGAAAATACAAAAAAATTCAGGCAGTTGCTACTGAAAGATACCGTCGCAACAACATTGCAAGCTTCAGAAAGGAAAATGGCTCCCTCGTTGACTCTCACGCAGGCACAGAAGCGCTCCTATTTCAAACCTACACTGATCGCCTAGGCACCACGAGATCAGCAGAAATGAAATTCAACCTCTCCAGCATTTTGCAACATCACGATGATTTAGACCAGCTAATTGAACCATATACCCACGATGAGATTGATGCGATGATTAAAGAAATGCCGGCTGATCGAGCACCCGGCCCTGATGGTTTTAGTGGGGCTTTTCTCAAAGCATGCTAGCCTATCATCAAGCAAGACTTTTATAATCTTTGTGATGCTTTTCACCAAGGGGACTTGGATCTCACAAGCATAAATGATGGCTTCATAACCTTAATCCCAAAATCCAACTCGCCTGAGTCGGTCAATGACTACCGCCCGACCACCCTTCTCAACTGTTGTCTTAAGATGATCACTAAGCTGCTCGCCAACCGCCTAAAACGTGTCATTTTAAAGATCATACACAAGAACCAGTATGGCTTCATTAAGGGAAGAACGATACAGGATTGCCTTGCTTGGCCTTCCAATATATTCACCAATGCCATGCCTCTAAGAAGGAAATTATCTTGCTGAAACTTGATTTTGCCAAAGCATTCGATACAATTGAGCACGATCCCATGGTGAACATTATGAAATAGTTGGGCTTCAACGATAAGTGGCTTTCTTGGATCAGATGCATCTTTTCCACCGGGAGATCGTCGGTCTTATTAAATGGTGTCCTGATACGTCTCCAACGTATCTATAATTTTTGATTGTTCCATGCTATTATATTACCCCTTTTGGATGTTTATGGGCTTTATTTTACACATTTATATCATTTTTGGGACTAACCTACTAACCTACTAACCGGAGGCCCAGCCCTCAGGTGTCCACCGACGTACTTCTTCCTCCTATATAAGCCTACGTACCCCGAAAACATCTAGGGAGCCAACGAAACACAATTTCCACCACCGTAACCTTCTGTATCCCCGAGATCTCATCTTGGAGCCTTCGCCGGCACTATGCCGGAGGGGGAATAGACCATGGAGGGCTTCTACATCAACACCATAGCCCCTCCGATGAGTTGTGAGTAGTTTACCACAGACCTACGGGTCCATAGTTATTAGCTAGATGGATTCTTCTCTCTTTTTGGATCTCAATACAATGTTCTCCCCCTCTCTTGAGGAGATCTATTCGATGTAAACTCTTTTTGCGGTGTGTTTGTCGAGATACGATGAATTGTGGGTTTATGATCAAGTTTATCTATGAATAATATCTGAATCTTCTCTGAATTCTTTTATGTATGATTGAGTTATCTTTGCAAGTATCTTCGAATTATCAGTTTGGTTTGGCCTACTAGATTGATCTTTCTTCCCATGGGAGAAGTGCTTAGCTTTGGGTTCAATCTTGCGATGTCCTTACCCAGTGACAGAAAGGGTTGCAAGGCACGTATTGTATTGTTGCCATCGAGGATAAAAAGATGGCGTTTATATCATATTGCTTGAGTTTATCCCTCTACATCATGTCATCTTGCTTAAGGCGTTACTCTGTTCTTATGAACTTAATACTCTAGATGCAGGCAGGAGTCGGTCGATGTGTGGAGTAATAGTAGTAGATGCAGGCAGGAGCCGGTCTACTTGTTGCGGACGTGATGCCTATATACATGATCATGCCTAGATAGTCTCATAACTATTCGCTTTTGTATCAATTACTCGACAGTAATTTGTTCACCCACCGTAATACTTTCTATCTTGAGAGAAGCCACTAGTGAAACCTATGGCCCCCGGGTCTATCTCTTATCATATTTGCTTCCAATCTACTTTTATTTGCATCTTTACTTTTTGCATCTATATTATAAAATACCAAAAATATATTTATCTTATCATACTATCTCTATTAGATCTCACTTTCGCAAGTGGACGTGAAGGGATTGACAACCCCTTTATTGTGTTGGTTGCGAGTTCTTTGTTTGTTTGTGTAGGTGCGTGGGACTTTTGAGGAGCCTCCTACTGGATTGGTACCTTGGTTCTCAAAAACTGAGGGAAATACTTATGCTACTATTGCTGCATCACCCTTTCCTCTTCAAGGAAAACCAACGCAAGCTCAAGACGTAGCAAGAAGGATTTCTGGCGCCGTTGCCGGGAGGTCTTCGCTCAAGTCAAGACATGCCAAGTACCCATCACAAACTCATCTCCCTCGCATTTACATTATTTGCCATTTGCCTCTCGTTTTCCTCTCCCCCACTTCACCCTTGCTGTTTTATTCGCCCTCTCTTTCCCAATCTCCTCTCTTTTTGCTTGCCCTTTCGTTTGCTTGTTTGGTTGGAATAGATGCTTATTTATTGGTAAACAGAGAACCTAAGAGCAATGGATCCTCATCCGCTTGCCAATCTTTTTAAGAGATCCAATTATGTTGAACACATTGCTAGTGAGTTTTGTGCACTAGATTATCTTTATGAAGTTTTGCTTGAAATTTGTGAATCTGAAAATTGTGATGAAGAAATTTATAAAGAGATTCACGATGGCTCCTTGAATAAAAAGCATGATTGCAATGATTTTACTATAAATTATCTTGATGTCAATTGTGCTAATAATATGCAAAACCCTAAGCTTGTGGATGCTAGTTTTTCTTTGTCTACCACTTGTTGTTATGAGCATGATTGGGGTGATTCTTCTTATGATCTTGAAAATTTATTTAAGCCCCATGATGAATATGAGATTGATAATAGTGTTTGCAATAATTTTGAAAGTGGGTTTGGAAGAGTGTTAACTTTAGATCCCACATATTTGTGGAATGTTCAATCTTATGCTATTTTTGATAAAAGTGGGTTTGGAGAGGTCATGATTAGTTAATGTTAATCCCACTATTTTTGAAGAGTGTCAACTTCGCATGCATGTGGATCGTGTTGGAAATATTTTATGTGATAGTTATTTTGTTTAATTTTCTTACGATCCTACATGTAATTATTATGAGAGAGGAAAATATGGTTGTAGAAAATTTCATGTTACTAAATTACCTCTCTTCATGTTGAGATTGCTACCATCTCTTTGTTCTTCCTTGCATATGCTAGTTTTTGCTTGCCTTGATAATTTGTTTGCTTACAAGATGCCTATGCATAGGAAGTATGTTAGACTTAAGTGTGTTTGTCACATGTTTTATGATGCTCTCTTTGTGCTTCAATTCTTGTCTTTCATGTGAGCATCATTGAAATCTCAATGCCTAGCTAAAAAGGCTTTAAAGAAAAGCGCTTGTTGGGAGACAACACAATATTTTTTCCTTGCTGTTATTTTATAAATCTTGCATCTACCTTCTGTTTAGATGTGTTTTTACCTTTTAATTAGTGTTTGTGCCAAGTAGAACCTATAGGATAACCTATGATGATATTTGATTTGATTCTGCTGAAAAACAGAAACCTTGCGCGCGCGAATTTAGTTTTGTTAAATCACAGAAACGTGCTTTTGTGTTGATTCTTTTTGATTCTGATCAATAAACAAATTGTCCAGGACTTCCTATTTTTGTAGGATTTTTAAAGGTCCAGAAGTTTGCGTTAGTTATAGATTGCTACAGACTGTTCTGTTTTTGACAGATTCTGTTTTTCGTGTGTTGTTTGCTTATTTCGATGCATCTATGGCTAGTAAATTAGTTTATAAACCATATAGAAGTTGGATTACAATAGGTTTAACACCAAAATAAATAAATAATGAGTTCATTACAGTACCTTATGTGGTGGTTTTGTTTTCTTTCACTAACGGAGCTTATAAGATTTCCTATTGAGTTTTGTGTTGTGAAGTTTTCAAGTTTTGGGTAAAGCTTTATGGACTATGGAATAAAGGGTGGCAAGAGCCTAAGCTTGGGGATGCCCAAGGCACCCCAAGATATTCAAGAATAGCCAAAAGCCTAGGCTTGGGGATGCCCCAGGAAGGCATCCCCTCTTTCGTCTTCGGTTTTATTCGCCACATGATATGTGTTTTGCTTGGAACCTCGTGTATTATATTAGTCTTTGCTTTTTAGTTTACCACAATCATCCTTGCTGTACACACCTTTTGGGAGAAGCCTATTTGATTAGAATTTGCTAGAATACTCTATGTGCTTCACTTATATCTTTTGAGCTTGATAGTTTTTGCTCTAGTGCTTCACTTATATCTTTTAGAGCACGGTGGTGGCTTATTTTTGTAGAAATTACTAGTCTCTCGTGCTTCACTTATATTATTTTGAGAGTCTTTTAGAACAGCATGGTATTTGCTATGGTTATAAAATTGGTCCTAGAATGGTAGGCATCCAAGTTGGGTATAATAAAAACTATCATAGGAAGTGAATTGGATGCTATGATCAATTTGATACTTGATAACTGTTTTGAGATAGGGAGGTAGTGATATTAAAGTCATGCTAGTTGGGTGATTATGAATTTAAAGAGTGCTTGTGTTGAAGTTAGCAAGTCCCATAGCATGCACGTATGGTTAAAGTTGTGTAACAAATTTGAAACATGAAGTGTACCTAGCTTGTGCATCCTTATGAGTGGCGGTCGGGGACGAGCGATGGTCTTTTCCTACCAATCTATCCCCCTAGGAGCATGCGCGTAGTACTTGATTTTTGATGACTTCTAAATTTTTGCAATAAGTATATGAGTTCTTATGACTAATTTTGAGTCCATGGATTATACGCACTTTTACCTTTCCACCATTGCTAGCCTCTTCGGTACCGTGCATTGCCCTTTCTCACCTTGAGAGTTGGTGCAAACTTCGCCGGTGCATCCAAACCCCGTGATACGATACACTCTATCACACATAAACCTCCTTATATCTTCCTCAAAACAGCCACCATACCTACCTATTATGGCATTTCCATAGCCATTCCGAGATATATTGCCATGCAACTTTCCACCGTTTCGTTCATCATCATGACATACTTTACTTTTGTCATATTGCCATTGCATGATCATGTAGTTGACATCGTATTTGTGGCAAAGCCACCATGCATTAATTTTCATACATGTCACTCATGATTCATTGCACCATCCCGGTACACAGCCGGAGGCATTCATATAGAGTCATATCTTGTTCTAGTTTCGAGTTATAATTCATATGTTGTGATCAATAGAAGTGTGATGATCATCATCATTAGAGCATTGCCCAAATAAAAAAAGAAAAAAAAAGAAAAAAAGAAGAAAGGCCAAAAAGAAAAAAAGGCCCAAAAAGAAAGAAAAGAAAAAAAAAGGGGCAATGCTACTATCTCTTTTTCCACACTTGTGCTTCAAAGTAGCACCTTGTTCTTCATGTAGTGAGTCTCATATATTGTGCTTCAAAGTAGCACCATGTTTTTCATATAGTGAGTCTCATAAGTTGTCTTTTTCATACTAGTGGGAATTTTTCATTATAGAACTTGGATTGTATATTCCTACGATGGGCTTCCTCAAACGCCCTAGGTCTTTGTGAGCAAGCAAGTTGGATGCACACCCACTAGTTTTCTTTTGTTGAGCATTCATTTATAGCTCTAGTGCATCCGTTGCATGGCAACCCCTACTCCTCATGTTGACATCAATTGATGGGCATCTCCATAGCCCGTTGATTATCCTCGTCAATGTGAGACTTTCTCCTTTTTTGTCTTCTCCACACAATCCCCATCATCATATTCTATTCCACCCATAGTGCTATATCCATGGCTCACGCTCATGTATTGCGTGAAGATTGAAAAAGTTTGAGATTATTTAAGTATGAAACAATTGCTTGGCTTGTCATCGGGGGTATAGAAGTTGGGAACATCTTTGTGTGACGAAAATGAAGCATAGCCTAACTATATGATTTTGTAGGGATGAACTTTCTTTTGCCATGTTATTTTGAGAAGACATGATTACTTTGATTAGTATGCTTGAAGTGTTACTATTTCTTTTATCAATATAACTTTTATTTTGAATCATTTGGATCTGAACATTCATGCCACAATAAAGAAAATTACATTAAGAATTATGCTAGGTAGCATTCCACATCAGAAATTCTCTTTTTATCATTTACCTACTCGAGGACGAGCAGGAATTAAGCTTGGGGATGCTTGATACGTCTCCAATGTATCTATAATTTTTGATTGTTCCATGCTATTATATTACCCCTTTTTGGATGTTTATGGGCTTTATTTTACACATTTATATCATTTTTGGGACTAACCTACTAACTGGAGGCCTAGCCCGTATTGCTGTTTTTCTTGCCTATTTCAGTATTTCGAAGAAAAGGAATATCAAACGGAGTCCAAACGGAATGAAACCTTCGGGAGCGTGATTTTTGGAACGAACGTGATCCAGAGGACTTGGAGTGCAAGTCAAGAAGCAGCCGAGGCCTCCACGAGATAGGAGGGCGCCCCCCCCCCTATAGGGCGCGCCCCCTGTCTCATGGGCCCCTCGGGCGTCCACCGACGTACTTCTTCCTCCTATATAAGCCTACGTACCCCGAAAACATCCAGGGAGCCAACGAAACACAATTTCCACCACTGTAACCTTCTGTATCCACGAGATCTCATCTTGGAGCCTTCGCCGGCACTCTGCCAGAGGGGGAATCGACCATGGAGGGCTTCTACATCAACACCATGGCCCCTCCGATGAGTTGTGAGTAGTTTACCACAAACCTACGGGTCCATAGTAATTAGCTAGATGGCTTCTTCTCTCTTTTTGGATCTCAATACAATGTTCTCCCCCTCTCTTGAGGAGATCTATTCGATGTAAACTCTTTTTGCAGTGTGTTTGTCGAGATCCGATGAATTGTGGGTTTATGATCAAGTTTATCTATGAATAATGTTTGAATCTTCTCTGAATTCTTTTATGTATGATTGAGTTATCTTTGCAAGTCTCTTCGAATTATCAGTTTGGTTTGGCCTACTAGATTGATCTTTCTTGCCATGGGAGAAGTGCTTAGCTTTGGGTTCAATCTTGCGGTGTCCTTACCCAGTGACAGAAAGGTTGCAAGGCACGTATTGTATTGTTGCCATCGAGGATAAAAAGATGGTGTTTATATCATATTGCTTGAGTTTATCCCTCTACATCATGTCATCTTACTTAAGGCGTTACTCTGTTCTTATGAACTTAATACTCTAGATGCAGGCAGGAGTCGGTCAATGTGTGAAGTAATAGTAGTAGATGCAGGCAGGAGTCGGTCTACTTGTTGCGGACGTGATTCCTATATACATGATCATGCCTAGATAATCTCATAACTATTCGCTTTTCTATCAATTGCTCGACAGTAATTTGTTCACCCACCGTAATACTTTGCTATCTTGAGAGAAGCCACTAGTGAAACCTATGGCCCCCGGGTCTATCTCTTATCATATTTGCTTCCAATCTACTTTTATTTGCATCTTTACTTTTTGCATCTATATTATAAAATACCAAAAATATATTTATCTTATCATACTATCTCTATTAGATCTCACTTTTGCAAGTGGCCGTGAAGGGGTTGACAACCCCTTTATTGCGTTGGTTGCGAGTTCTTTGTTTGTTTGTGTGGGTGCGTGGGACTTTTGAGGAGCCTCCTACTGGATTGATACCTTGGTTCTCAAAAACTGAGGGAAATACTTACGCTACTATTGCTGCATAACCCTTTCCTCTTCAAGGAAAACCAACGCAAGCTCAAGACGTAGCATGTCCCGGGCCGTCAATTCCATTGCCGCACTGGTGTGAGACAGGGCGACCCATTGTCCCCCTTGATCTTCGTGATTGTAGTTGATCTTCTCCGAGCTGCCATCAACGACACGTTTAGGCAAGGAATGATTCAACTGCCTTTCCCTTCCGTCGGCCAAATGGCCTACCCCGTAATCCAATATGCAGATGACACGGTCCTGGCTATGCCTGCATGCCCTCAACAAGCTGATGTCATCAAAGAAATTCTTGTGGACTATGCATCCTCCATCGGCCTTCGGATCAATTTCCACAAATCCACGCTCATCCCAATCAACCTTTCGGAAGAATCTGCCCTTGCTTTGGCGAGCTTTTTCGGATGATTAGTTGGATCAATGCCGTTAACCTATCTTGGGCTTCCTCTTGGCATGACCAAACCAACTATCCTAGACCTTATGCCGCTCGTGTGTAGTGCTGAACATCGTCTCACCTCTATGATCGCAATGATGTCCTATGGTGGTAAACTTTCCTGGCTCAATGCTACTGTCACATCTCTCCTCATTTATGCCATGTGTACGCTCAAGTTCTCGCCCAAACTGATTGAGATGCTCGACAAAATTAGAAGGAGATGCCTTTGGACCAAAAAGACGGAGCAGGGGGACAAATGCAACTCCATTGCTGCCTGGGATATGGTTTGCAAACCCAAAAAGCTTGGTGGCTTGGGTGTTATCAACATCAAATTGCAAAATGATGCTCTGCTTATGAAGTTCCTACACAAATTCTATAACAAGCTCGACGTTCCGTGGGTGCATCTTATTTAGGACACGTATTATATGAACAAGGTTCCCCATGCAACGAATCCTGTCGGATCTTTCTGGTGGCGTGACATCTTAAAGCTCAACCCTATCTTCCGAGGCATCACACAAGTTTGGGTGGTTTCGGGCACAACTGCTCTGGTTTGGAAAGATCTTTGGGCTGGCGACATTCTGGAAAGCTCGCATCCCCATGCATTCTCCTTTTCCATGCATGAAGATGGATCCGTCAAGGATTTCTTGGAGAGCACATCACTGTCAGAGGCCTTTCACCTACCGCTCTCCCTGCAAGCCTTAGACGAGGTGCGAGACATCCAGCTACTTTCCTCACACATGCATCCATCCACGACCACGAGCGATGTCTGGTACTACACCTGGGGCAAATCTGTATACCGACCAGCAGACTACGACAGGTTCTATTTTCGAGACGCGAACGCCCATCCTGCTTTCTATCTTCTATGGCACTCTCATTGCATCATGAGGATCAAGGTTTTTGGCTGGCTTATCATGAATGATAGATTAAACACACGTAACAATGCTCAAGCGTCGGCACTATGATATTGGAGATGATCACAGTTTTTTGCTTTGGGGCACCCCTGTTGAGGAGATGGTGGATCATATGATCTTCACTTGCCCATTTAGCCGATCCTGCTGGCAAAAACTTGGCGTTGATTGTCCCTCTTTCACCTGCCGCCTCCAACTTCTCCAACACGGTAAAGAATCTTGGGGGCGCCCTCTCTTCTTCGACATCTTCCTGGTGGCTTCTTGGAGTCTGTGGAAGGAAAGAAACAATAAATATTTCAGAAGAATTACTCCAAGCATCGATAGCTGGTTGAGAAGGTTTAAGGAGGATTTCAGTCTCCTCCAACATAGGACTAAGGGTGCCCACCCTACTTTTATTTCTTCTTTTATTTCTGACTTGCACCAAGGACAGCAACTTTTTCTTCCATACCTAACCCAAACTTGTCTGGGTTGGGGAGGAACTTGTGTGTAAAAATGTAACAGTGTAACATCATTATACATATATGAAAACACAGTAGGAGCCTTTCCTATTGTCCTTTCCCTCAAAAAAAATCCCTGTATTTTCCTCTCAGTACCAATAGGGGCAGATCAATGCTATTTCTTCCATTATCCTACTCATAATCTGAACAATGCTGATCTTACATTAACAATGCATGTCCTTTTTGATATGATGCAGTGTCCCTACAGTTACTGCCCTTTGTAATCACACCACCTTTGCCAAAAACAAGGAAGCACAATTGGTTCCTTGCTCGATCAGACGACGGCAAAAGACTGATGATCATTCGCACACATGAGCCGGAAAAGTTATATTGCAGAAACCCCATTGTGTACAAGCACCATGAAATACGTGAGTATCCGGAGAGTGGTTGTTACGTCTATGAGCAGGATACCAACTTGTTGGGGCCTTCAGGATTTTTGAGTTGGAGGCGGGTAAACAGCCATGGTTCAGACTCTCTATTTCTCGGACTCAATTATCCGATTAACCAGGAGATCACCATTGGCAAGGACCATGATGCCAGAGAGGCTCTGTTTGCTAGGGGAAATTGTGTCTACACGGCAAGCCCTAGGACTTTGGGAGCAAACTCCCCTAATTGTCAACGATATAGCCTGCAGCCCAAAGAAGGTGAGAATAACAAAGGCATCTGGATTAACTTTGATCCTTGGATGTCTCAAGTCCGACAGGCAGTGATGTGGTTCAAACCTTCTAGTTGATAGGTAATTGGGTTGTTGCGTCAAAAGGGTGGAGTTTTGGTGTCTCCGAATCATTGGTGGCTGAAGCGGGGCTGCGGATTATGATGGTGTTAGATCATCCCTCTTCGAATGACTTGTTGTCTTTGCTGCTTGTTCTGGATGGGTAGTTCTCTCTTTTGTTATGTAGACTCCTTGTCATTTGGTCATCATCGTCTATGTCACTCTTACTATGTAATAGTTGCATCTCTTTAGAATGTCACTCTCGTCTGGATCACGAGAGTCTGACCGCTGCAGATGGGTGCGTTTTGATGGTGTAGCAAGACTTCTTATGAACTATCATGTCTTGTTGTTTATGTCAGTCGTAGTCACTAGTCAATGTTTGAATGTTGTATATATCGTTGTTTCGAACTGTTTATTGTCTCGAACTGCTAGTGGGCTAAATGAGGGTGTCGGTGTCAAAACCGGCAGATCTCGGGTAGGGGGTCCCAAACTGTGCGTCTAGGCGGATGGTAATAGGAGATAAGGGACACGATGTTTTTACCCAGGTTCGGGCCCTCTCGATGGAGGTAAAACCCTACTCCTGCTTGATTGATATTGATGATATGGGTAGTACAAGAGTAGATCTACCACGAGATCAAAGAGGCTAAACCCTAGAAGCTAGCCTATGGAATGATTGTTGTTCGTCCTACGGACTAAAACCCTCTGGTTTATATAGACATCGGAGAGGGCTAGGGTTACACAGAGTCGGTTACAATGGTAGGAGATCTATATATCCGTATCGCCAAGCTTGCCTTCCACGCCAAGGAAAGTCCCATCCAGACACGGGGCGAAGTCTTCAATCTTGTATCTTCATAGTCTTGGAGTCCAGCCAATGATGATAGTTCGGCTATCGGGACACCCCCTAGTCTAGGACTCCCTCAGTAGCCCCTGAACCAGGCTTCAATGACGACGAGTCCGGTGCGCATATTGTCTTCGGCATTGCAAGGCGGGTTCCTCCTCCGAATAATTCATAGAATATTGTGAACACCAGGATAGTGTCCGGCTCTGCAAAATAAATTCCACATACCACCATAGAGAGAATAATATTTACACAAGTTCAATCTGCTGACGTATTTCGTGATATGACGTCACACCACGGCCAAGCCTTTACTCGAATCGTTTTTATTGTTCCACCTCCGCGCGTTTAGCGAAGCGGTTTCCTTGGCACGTCTTATCAAAGCAGAGATCGTGTCCCCTTATTCCGGGATTCTCATCAATACGGACGTGGGTAACCCAACTGTGCCATTGATTGCGGCGCTTGGGAGATAAGCGAGTTTTACCGGGCTGGTGCGGACGCATAGTTTCATCCGCCCATATATAAGGGGATAAGGATCCACCTTTTTACCTACGCCTTCTTCCTCCTTTGCTTATCCATCTCCGCGCACTCGAGCTCCAGCGCCCAAGTCCGCACATCTCACCTCAACCTTCTCCAACCATGTCCGGAGTGGGAGGCAAGTGGATGGCCTCCTCCGTCACGGAGGGGCACATCAAGAAGCTGCGCAAGGGCGGATATTTGTCCAGCGATATCGCGCACTGGCTCCCCGACGAGGGGCAGCTCATCCCCACCCTCGGGCCCCATGAGAGGGTGGTATTCCTTCCCCATTTCCTCCGCGGACTGGGCTTCCCACTCCACCCCTTTTTCCGTGGGCTCATGTTCTACTATGGCCTAGATTTCCATGATCTGGCCCCAAATTTTATCCTCAACATCTCGGCGTTTATCGTCGTGTGCGAGGCCTTCCTCTGCATCCAGCCCCACTTCGGCTTATGGCTAAAGACCTTCAATGTCAAGCCGAAGGTAGTGGGCGGCAGCCAAGCGGAGTGCGGAGGCGCCATGGTGGGCAAGATGCCCAACGTCACCTGGCTCGAGGGCGCCTTCATGGAAACCATCAAAGGGTGGCAATCGGGGTGGTTCTACATCACCGAGACGCGTGACCCTGAATGGGCAGCGGCCCCCGAATTCAGATCTGGCATCCTCACACGGCTCACCTCCTGGAAAGAGAAGGGCCTGTTGTGGGGCGATTCGGAGGAGCTGACCGGACTCCAATCCTGTCTCCAAACCCTGGTGAACAAGAATCTCAAGCTTGTCAACGTGGTCCAGGTCATGCTCATCCGCCGGATTCTCCCGTGCCAACAGCGGGACTTCAACCTGTGGGAGTTCGATCCGGCACAGCACCAGACCTTGAGCAGGCTCTTCGACACTACGTACGAAGAGGCCTGGAGGCTGCTGTTCAAGGGAGCCGAGGCGCCCGCATCCGCTACCGAATATCGCGGGTTCAGCTCGCAGCGTCCGGCTAGCGAGGTAAGCTATATTATCCTTTACGAGACACTTGCTTTCCATAGTTTGACTCTATGTGGGATCTAAACTCCCAATACCTTTAACAGGCCTGGCAGAAGACGTCCGGACAGGTTAACTGTCCGGCTCCCCTTCCAGAAGACCTAGCGGATGCCCCTTTGACAGGGCTGCTAGTCCCGGCGCCTTATGTGGTGCCGGAGAAGAAGGCCAAGAAGAAGGCCACGGGAACCCGGAGGAGTTCCCGGCGCCAGGTGTTATCGGATTCGTCGTCCGATGACTCCGAGGCGGACTCCTCCCACGAAGACGAGGAGGAGAAGAAAGAGGCCTCTCCCCCAGTGGGGGGAGAGAAGAAGAGGAAGGCTTCCCCAACGGGGGAGGCCGAAATGTCCAAGAAGGGAAGGACCCTTCCCCTGGACTGCTCCACCAATGCCGACGACGGCGACGAGGAGTGGCCCTCAAGGGCCAAGCCCCTGGCGAGATCGTAAGTGTCCGGACTCCTGAATAACTCATAATTTTTCTTTTTGTCGCATAGCGTCTTCTAACGCCGCATACAACCCTATAGTCCGCCCAAGGATGATCTCCCCGCTTCGTTGAGCGGGTCCTTGGGTTCGTCGGATGTGAATATCACTTCACTTCCGACCGCCTCCTCCCCCTATGACGCAGACGACGCCGAGGTAGGGTCCCAGAAGGGGACCTACCAGGAGGAGGAGGCCCCGGAGGTGCCGCATGGCAACCTCCCGGACCTTGGACCGGACTCTGCACCGGAACCTTTGGTGGTTCCGGAGTCCGGCGGGCGGCCCCTTCGTAAGAAGGGCAAGACTGCGACGCCGGCAGCCTCCGTCCAACCGGAGGCGCCAGATAACTTGCTGGAGGCGCTCAACGACGCTTCCATCGACGAGGAACACCGCACTGTCATGAGTGTGGTGATTCATAAGGTTCAGCTCGCCAAAAGCGGGCTGACCGAAGCCTGCAGCAGCCTTCTAACAGGCTTTGAGGTAAGAATTTTTAAGATATGTAAAATAGTACCGCATAGACAGTAGCCCCTGATGCTCGGTTCGGTGTTCGGAAAGAAAAGCCGGACTGAGGATCTAAAAAGATATACGCGGGAGTCTAACAAAAATATGTCAATGTGGGAATGCAGGCTGCGCTGCTGACCTCTGCCGCACTGACTGCGAAGGTCAATTCCTTGAAGAAGAGCCTCGAGCGGTCCGAGATCGAGCTCGGCCGTGCCAAGAAGCAGCTCGAGGACAAGGAAGGTGAGGAACACCTTATTAAAGTTGTACCTTATAGAAAAGGATTTGGTTGCAAGAAAAATGACAAGAATAACATGGGTACTCCAGGGGCTACGAACGAGGTGGCGACCCTGAAGGAGGCGGTGTCCGCGGCCGATCGCAATGCGGCCGTGGAACGCGCCGAGCGAGAGAAGCATGAGGCGCGGGTGGCGGAGGTACGGCAAGAGCTCCAGGCTCTCGTGGAAAAACACGAGAGTTTGGAGCGTGACTCGAAGACTCGAGAGTCCGAGCTTGCGTCGGCTCTTGAGAGTGCCAAAGCCGCTAAGGCCGAAGCCCAAAAGGCCCTCCAGGAAATCAAGGCGGTAAAGAAGATACTGGCGGGTAAGGCATTCTTCATGCAAAGCAAGCATGTAAAAGTGAATTACCTGTTACTTACCCGAATTCGGAGCTCTCCAGGAGCGTTCGCAGATCTGCCCCGTAGCGTGTCCGATGCTGCCGCGTTCTATAGAGCCGAGGAGGGGAGCTCGACAGAGAAGGTGTTCTGGTCTCAGTATGCTAAGGCCGGACATCCGGTGCCCCTGAGCGACCAGCTGAAGCAGCTGGTCGAGCTCCACAAGGTGGCCGAACAGGCCATGAAGAGCCTCATAGTTCGGCTGTGGCCCAAAGAAGCCATGCCTGGGAGCTATTTCGGTCTAGTGCGGCGGCTGGTGGACGCCTGTCCGCGGGTCGATGTCATCAAGCATTCCGCCTGCATTGAAGGTGCCCTCGGGCCCTTGCCCGCGCTAAGGTGCACTGGGGCAGGATGGACGCCGAGAATCTTGTGACGGACGCGCCACCGCCGGGCATCGCACGCCCGAGATGTATTATAAGGGTGTCCTGAAGGGTGCCCGCATTATTGCGGGTGAATGCTCCAAAGATGTAATTTTTGAGTAGACTCGCATTTTGTTATCCTGTGCGCTGAAAACTTTGTTCATATGCGCTAAGCAACGCTTGTTAATTTAAAATATTACCTTCTGTGCGGCCGTTTATCAAATCTGAGAGATGGCAAGTCGTTGGCTTCGGCCCCCATGCCACGAGTGCTGGGGTGTTCGAGATAAACTTGAGCGCTCTTGTTCCCATTTTTGGGTCCTTCTAGGGAGGCGCTCAACACAACGAACGAGGCAACCGGACTTATAATGCTTGAACACTCTCACTTAGCCATAGAATTCTATAATTTTAAATTTCGGCGAAGCCCCTAGTGTTCGGAAGGCCGAATTCGGGGCGCTATCCACGCCTGGGCCGGACGAAGCCGGTTCCTCGCTCTAAGCGGCATAAGTCTTTAGGGACTCGAAAAAAACCTCTCGAATAGCGACTGGCTCTCGCCCCATCATGACGGTCAGTTTTAGCTTTCTCCACTGAGGTGCTCACCCAGCTCAACTAGGGCACAATTGCAGTGGTTCTCCCAGCGCTACCTTAGCCGATGTAACGGAACGTAAGGTACCAAAACATGGGAGCCGGGCAAACCCAACTATTGACCCAAGACATGATTCAGAGCCGATGCATATAATGCTATAAGTTCGGGGTGCCGCACTTGTGAAAGTGTTCGGACTTCTCACACCATAATGTGGGGAACTTAAGCCCCTGGTGTATTTGGCCGTACCAAAGCGTACGGGTGCAACATGTCATAAGTGAACATATATAAAAAGGAATGCAATGATGGGTAAAAAGCGATGCATTGTTTATTCAAAAAAAATACTGCAATGAGAGCAGAACGATACAAATAGTGCGATAAGCAAGGGGTGGGACTATTTAACATGTCCCCCTCCAGGGGTAGGCTGCGGGATGGTGTATAAAACAGGTATAATGCTCGTAATGGAGACCACCTGGATATTCGCTGTGGCCTTTCTTCTTCCCTGGCTGTTGCATCGTGAGTTCGGCAGGTCTACTACCGGACAGGGCTTCTGGGCAACGAAGTCCTGAGGATAAAAAAAGAAGAAGAAAGAAAATGATGACCCATATGGGAGCCCCCGGTGTGGTTGAGCCGCACTCTGGGCCTGCCGTGGTCGTGCCCCTCCCCCTTTGCCCATGGTATCTCCAGAGCGTAGTGATGTACGCGTAGTACTGGTCTTGCAATTTTGCGAGGGCTGGGGTTGGGGCCGCATTGCTACACGTGCTCGGAACGTGCCAGGTGGTCTTGTTGTAGGTTACTCCGGGCGCACTTGACGGTGTCCGGCCGCTTAGCAGCCGGACTCGAGAATTGCCTTAAGAGGCTACTCTGAACTTCCACCGTGAGGGCCGCTGTATGCTCCTCCGTTTGGAGAGAGCGTTCGGTGTTTCCGTTGATCGTGATGTCTCCTCGAGGGCCTGGCATCTTGAGCTTGAGGTATACGTAGTGCGGCACCGCATTGAACTTTGCAAACGCGGTTCGTCCGAGCAGTGCATGATAGCCGCTGCGGAATGGAACTATGTCGAAGATTAACTCCTCGCTTCGGAAGTTATCCGGGGATCCGAAGACCACTTCAAGTGTAACTGAGCCTGTACAATTGGCCTCTACACCTGGTATGACGCCTTTGAAGGTCGTCTTTGTGGGTTTAATCCTTGAGGGGTCTATGCCCATCTTGCGAACTGTATCCTGATAAAGCAAGTTCAGGCTGCTGCCGCCGTCCATCAGGACTCTAGTGAGGTGAAATCCGTCGACAATTGGGTCTAGAACCAATGCGGCAAATCCGCCGTGGCGGATGCTGGTGGGGTGGTCCCTTCGATCAAAAGTGATCGGGCAGGAGGACCATGGATTGAACTTTGGGGCGACTGGTTCCATCGCGTATACGTCCCTGAGCGCACGCTTCCGCTCCCTTTTGGGTATGTGGGTTGCGTATATCATGTTCACCGTCCTCACTTATGGGGGAAACCCTTCTGTCCTCTATTGTTCGGCGGCCGGGTCTCTTCCTCGTCATCTCTATGCAGCCCCTTGTCATTGTTTTCGGCAATTAACTTGCCTGCCTGCTTGAATACCCAACAATCCCTGTTGGTGTGATTAGCTGGCTTTTCGGGGGTGCCGTGTATCTGGCACGAGTGGTCGAGTATTCGGTCCAAATTGGACGGACCCGGAGTAGTTCTTTTGAATGGCTTTTTCCGCTGACCGGGTTTGGAGCCTCTGAATCCGGCGTTGACTGTCGTATCTTCAGTATTATCGCCGTTAATACAGCATTTGTGCTTGTTGCGATGTGACCTGCCATTGCTGTCCTTGGTATTCGGACTGCCAGAATTTTTGTTGAGGTTGTTGTTGTAGCCAGCTGTCCTCTCCCGCACAGAAGCGGGTCATGAGTGATGTGAGGGCTGCCATGGATTTCGGCTTTTCCTGTCCTAGGTGCCGGGCAAGCCACTCGTCGCGGATGTTGTGTTTGAAGGCTACAAGGGCCTCTGCATCCGGACAGACGACGATTTGATTTTTCTTGGTTAAGAACCGTGTCCAAAATTGTCTGGCCGATTCGTCTGGCTGCTGGATTAAGTGGCTTAGGTCATCGGCGTCTGGTGGTCGCACATATGTGCCCTAGAAGTTATCAAGGAATGCGGCTTCCAAGTCCTCCCAACACCCAATTGATTCTGCTGGCAACCTGTTAAGCCAATGCCGAGCTGGTCCTTTAAGCTTGAGTGGGAGGTATTTGATGGCGTGAAGATCATCACCGCCGGCCATGTGGATATGAAGGAGATAGTCTTCGATCCAAACCGCGGGGTCTGTTGTGCCATCGTAGGATTCAATGTTCACGGGTTTGAACCCTTCGGGGATTTGATGATCCATTACTTCATCTGTGAAGCATAGTGGGTGTGCGGTGCCTCTGTATTGGGCTATATCACGACGTAGCTCAAGCGAGCTTTGTCTACTGTGTTCGGCCCGGCCGGAATTGCTGTATCCGGCGCGACGGTTGTCGTCGTGTATCGTGGGGTGCCCACGCGATCCGTAGATCGATCTTGATTGTCTTGCCTTATCCTCCAATATGTCTTGCAAGTCTGGTGCATTCCCCCGTGGCTTTGTACTTTTCGAGTGATGCCGGGGTGCGGCTTTAGTGGAGGGCCTAGAGGCCTCTCTGTCGCGGCCACGAGGTGGCCGGTCAGCCGTATTGTGCGCTGGTGATGTAGGTTTATATGCTTCCTCCTCTAATCGGGGCAGCAGCTTGCGTTTGGGGTAGCTTTTGGAGGGGCGTTCGAGTTCATACTCTTCGGCCGCAAGGACTTCAGTCCATCTGTCGGCTAGCAAATCTTGGTCAGCTCTAAGCTGTTGCTGCTTTTTCTTGAGGCTGCTTGCCATGGCCATGAGCCTGTGTTTAAAATGCTCTTGTTCGACGGGGTCCTCAGGCACGACGAATTCGTCGTCGTCGAGGCTTGCCTCGTCTCCGGAGGGAGGCATGTAATTATCGTCCTCTACCTCTTTGTCTGCCGCTCTCTCATGAGGGCTGGCTTCTCCATCCTCCTGTGCTGAATCTTGCTGGAGGGGGTTGTCTTCGGCACTGTCCGGGGTGTTATTGTCTCCGGTGCCGGAATCTCCATTCTTGCTGTGGCGGGATTTAGAGCGGCGCCGCTGACGCCGGCGCTTAGGCTGTTTCTTGGAGGGGTCATCCTCTGTTGTTCCATCGCCATTCCCATCCTTTGGGATGTCCACCATGTATATGTCGTATGACGAGGTGGCTTTCTAGTGCCTCGTAGGTGCTGGTTCTTGGTCGTCTCCGGCATCGTCGTCCATACCGTTGATGTCTTCGGAGTCGAAGTCTAGCATGTCGGTTAGGTCGTCGACAGTGGCTACAAAGTGGGTGGTGGGTGGGCTTTGAATTTCTTCATCGTTTGCATCCCAACCATCCTGACCGTGATTCGGCCAGGGCTCTCCTGATAAAGAGAGATACTTTAGCGAATTCGGGATGTTACCAAAAGGCGAGTGCTGAAAGATGTCCACAGCGGTGAACTCCATGATTGGCGCCCAATCGGATTCGATTGGTAGGGGCGCGGGTGGTTTGGAGTCCGGCGAGGAGTCCGGCACCTCAGAGTCACGAGCTTCGCAAGGGACAGGGTCAGTATTCGGCTCCATCGCCGTAGAGGTAGCGGCCCCCGAGGCGGTGTCCAGCCACCCATCCTTGACCGGCGCAGTCGGCTCCGAATTAAGGGTCGGAGCGGACTCTTGTGCGGCCTCCAAGGCACTGTTCGGCAGCAGAGCTGAATCATGCCCATCGTGACAGTGCAGCGCGCTCGGGTGTGGCTCGAATCCGTCGAAGATCAAGTCTCCGCGGATGTCGGCCGTCTAGTTCAAACTTCCAAATCTGACCTGATGGCCAGGGGCGTAGCTTTCGATCTGCTCCAGATGGCCAAGCGAATTGGCCCGCAGTGCAAAGCCGCCGAATACAAAGATCTGTCCGGGGAGAAAAGTCTCACCCTGGACCGCGTCATTGTTGATGATCGAAGGAGCCATCGGGCCTATGAGCTACGACACAGAGGAACTCTCAATGAAAGCACCAATGTCGGTGTCAAAACCGGCGGATCTCGGGTAGGGGGTCCCGAACTGTGCGTCTAGGCGGATGGTAACAGGAGATAAGGGACACGATGTTTTTACCCAGGTTCGGGCCCTCTCGATGGAGGTAAAACCCTACTCCTGCTTGATTGATATTGATGATATGGGTAATACAAGAGTAGATCTACCACGAGATCAAAGAGGCTAAACCCTAGAAGCTAGCCTATGGAATGATTGTTGTTCGTCCTACGGACTAAAACCCACCGGTTTATATAGACACCAGAGAGGGCTAGGGTTACACAGAGTCGGTTACAATGGTAGGAGATCTATATATCCGTATCGCCAAGCTTGCCTTCCACGCCAAGGAAAGTCCCATCCGGACACGGGACGAAGTCTTCAATCTTGTATCTTCATAGTCTTGGAGTCCGGCCAATGATGATAGTTCGGCTATCCGGACACCCCCTAGTCCAGGACTCCCTCAGAGGACATCACCATTCTCCAGTGTTCAGAGTATATATATACTTTTTTAAGTTATAATTTGAGCTCAATGTCTTTTCGATGATGTACACTTATTTGGGCCAGTGAGGTGCCGTTGAATATGGGTCGAGTATTAACGCAATGCCAAACAGGTCAATTATGACTCTCAGGCCGAGCGCTCAAAAAAAGAAAGAAAAATGACTCTTTGGCCGACATGTGGGCGCCACCGGTGTTTTCGTGCACTTGCGAGCCGAGGGCGTATTAGCGCGTGTTCGAAATTCATGCTACCTTTTCATCCCTATCTCCCGCCCTCCCCCACCTTTGGAATCTCGATTCCTACTCTATTTCCCCCAAACCCCCCTCTTGTACTCCTGGTACTCAAATGCACTATCATGTCTTCGATAAACACGGATCTCCGAGCCGGAGATCCTGAGGTCCGTCCTGCCTTTGGGTGCTGCGTGCTGTCGGTCAACAGTGGCATGGCGGCGCTTGGCAAATTATAAAATAGAATGACATTGCAAGGATAGCACATATCATGTGAAGAAGCAACAAACTTAGGCTAAACCAAAACTGACCGATAGCTGTTGAAGAAGAAAGGTGGGATGCCAACCGGGCCAAGCTTAGATGCTTGAGACTTCTTGAAATGTTATTTTTGGGATGCCTTGGGCATCCCCAAGCTTGAGCTTTTGTGTATCCTAAATTCCTTTTATATCACGGTTTCCCTAAATCTTAAAAACTTCATCCACACAAAACTCAACAAGAACTCGTGAGATAAGTTAGTCTAAATCAATGCAAAACCTTGTCATTCTCTACTGTAGCAAATCACTAAAATTATTATTTGATATTGCCTACTAAATGCATCTGCATATTTAATACTCCTATCCTCAAATAGAATCATTAAACAAGCAAATATATGCAAACAATGCAAACATAACAGCAGTCTATCTAAACAGAACAGTTTGTAAAGAATGCAAGAGGAATCATAATTCCCTAATAATTCCCTAACTCCAATTTTTTTGAAAAGTTACCAAACTTTAGAAATTTTTTTGTACCTTACTATGTAAAATTTCAAGATTTTATCATGTTCTGCCTGTTCACCAATATTCAAAACATAACAACAAACTTTCTGTTTTCAAACAGCAACATAAAGACTTGTAAAATAAGCATGGTAAAGGTTATACTTGACCTTTTTATTGATCTAAAAGATAGAAAACATGTCTCTGAATAACAACAAGCAAATATAAATAAAAGAAAATGACGCTCCAAGCAAAACTCATATCATGTGGTGAATAAAAATATGGCCTCAAGTAATTTTACCGATCGATTGAAGACAAAAGAGGGGATGCCATCCGAGGCATCCCCAAGCTTAGTTGCTTGGGTATTCCCTTAATATTACCTTGGGGTGCCTTGGGCATCCCCAAGCTTAGGCTCTTGCTACTTCTTATTCTGTAGTCCATCGAAACTTTACCCAAAACTTGAAAACTTCACAACACAAAAGTCAACAGAAAACTCGTAAGCTCCATTAGTATAATAAAGAAAATCAGCACTTAGGTACTATTGTGAACTCATTCTAAATTAATATTGGTGTTATATATACTGTATTCCAACTTCTCCATGGTTCATACCCTCCAATACTACTCATAGATTCATCAAAATAAGCAAACAACACATAGAAAAACAGAATCTGTTTAAAACAGAACAGTCTATAGTAATCCGGAAACTTTCCATCCCTCTGTAACTCAAACAATTCTGAAAAATTAGGACAATGTAGAAAATTTGTATATAAATCATGTTTCAAAAATTCAGATCAAAATCTCATTCCAGTGAACTTTCAAAATTCCTATACTAGGAGAATAAGTTTCTGTTTTTGCACAGAATCAACTCAACTATCAACCACACTATCCCAATGGCTTTACTGGGCACTTTATTGAAACAAAAGCTATAAAACATGATTAATACAGTAGAATAATCATGTGGACACACAAAAACAGTAGGTAGAAACATTGGGTTGTCTCCCTACATGCGCTTTTCTTTAATGCCTTTTTAGCTAGGCATGATGATTTCAATGATGCTCACATAAAAGATAAGAATCGAAACATAATGGGAGCATCATGAAGAATATGACTAGCACATTTAAGTCTAACCCACTTCCTATGCATAGGTGTTTTGTGAGCAAACAACTTATGGGAACAAGAATCAACTAGCATAGGAAGGCAAAACAAGCATAACTTCAAGATTTTCAACACACGGAGAGGAAATTTGATATTATTGCAACTCCTACAAGCATATATTCCTCCCTCATAATAATTTTCAGTAGAATAATGAATGAATTCAACAATATAACTATCACATAAAGCACTTTTTTCATGATGCATAAGCATAGAATTTTTATTACTCTCCACATAAGCAAATTTCTTCTCATGAGTAGTAGTGGGAGCAAACTCAACAAAATAACTATCATGTGAGGCATAATCCAATTGAAAATTAAAATCAAGATGACAAATTTCATGGTTATTATTATTCTTTATAGCATACATGTCATCACAATAATCATCATAGATAACAACTTTGTTCTGATTATCAATTGGAACCTCTTCTGAAATAGTGGATTCATCACTAAATAAAGTCATGACTTGTCCAAATTCACTTTCATAATTATCACAATAAGATTCAACACCCTCCAAAGTTGACACTCTTCCAAACCCACTTTCATCAATATAATCATCATAAATAGAAGGCATGCTTTCATCATAATAAATATTCTCATCAAAACTTTGGGGACTAAAAAGATCATATTCATCAAACATAGCATCCCCAAGATTGTAGCTTTGCATATCATTAGCATCATGGATATTCAAAGAATTCATACTAATGACATTGTGATCATGCTCATCATTCAAAGATTTAGTGCCAAACATTTTAATGCATTCTTCTTCTAACACTTTGGCACAATTTTACTTTCCATCATTTTCACGAAAGATATTAAAAGGATGAAGCATATGAGGCAATCTCAATTCCATTTTTTTGTACTTTTCTTTTATAAACTAAACTAGTGATAAAACAAGAAACTAAAATATTCAATTGCAAGATCTAAAGATATACCTTCAAGCACTAACCTCCCTGGCAACGGCACTAGAAAAGAAGAAAAAAAGTATAGTAAAAAAACGGCGCCAGAAAAGAGCTTGATGTCTACTATGCAACCTTCTTCTTGTAGACTCGTGTTGGGCCTCCAAGCGCAAAGTTTTGTAGGACAGTAGCAAATTTCCCTCAAGTGGATGACCTAAGGTTTATCAATCCTTGGGAGGCATAGGATGAAGATGGTCTCTCTCAAACAACCCTGCAACCAAATAGCAAAGAGTCTCTTGTGTCCCCAACACACCCAATACAATGGTAAATTGTATAGGTGCACTAGTTAGGCGAAGAGATGGTGATACAAGCGTGATATGGATAGTAGATATAGGTTTTTGTAATCTGAAATTATAAAAACAACAAGGTAACTAGTAAAAAAAGTGAGCGAAAACGGTATTGCAATGCTTCGAAACAAGGCCTAGGGTTCATACTTTCACTAGTGCAAGTTCTCTCAACACTGATAACATAATTGGATCATATAACAATGCCTCAATGTGCAACAAGGAGTCACTCCAAAGTCACTAATAGTGGAGAACAAATGAAGAGATTATTGTAAGGTATGAAACCACCTCAAAGTTATTCTTTCTGATCGATCTATTGGGCTATTCCTATAAGTGTCACAAACAGCCCTAGAGTTCGTACTAAAATAACACCTTAAGACACACATCAAACAAAACCCTAACGTCACCTAGATACTCTAGTGTCACCACAAGTATCCGTGGGTTTAATTATACGGTATGCATCACACAATCTCAGATTCATCTATTCAAACCAACACAAAGAACTTCAAAGAGTGCCCCAAAGTTTCTATCGGAGAGTCAAGTCGAAAACATGTGCCAACTACTATGCATAAGTTCACAAGGTCACAGAACCCGCAAGTTGATCACCAAAACATACATCAAGTGGATCACGTGAATATCCCATTGTCACCACAGATAAGCACATGCAAGACATACATCAAGTGTTCTCAAATCCTTAAAGACTCAATCCGATAAGATAACTCCAAAGGCAAAACTCAATCCGTTACAAGAAGGTGGAGGGGGAGAAACATCATAAGATCCGACTATAATAGCAAAGCTCGCGGTACATCAAGGTCATGCCAAATCAAGAACACAAGAGAGAGATCAAACACACAGCTACTGGTACATACCCTCAGCCCCGAGGGTGAACTGCTCCCTCCTTGTCATGGAGACCGCGGGGATGATGAAGATGGCCACCGGTGATGGATTCCTCCTCCGGTAGGGTGCCGGAATAGGGTCCCGAGAGGTTTTTCGTGGCTAGAGAGGCCTGCAGCGGTGGAACTCCCTATCTAGGTTTATTTCTGGGGGTTTCTATATTTATAGGATTTTTTTTGGCGTCGAGAACAAGTTAGGGGGTCCACGAGGAGCCCAAAAGACAGGAGGGCGTGCCTAGGGGGGCACCCTCCACCCTTGTGGAGGCCTTGTGGCTCTTATGGCCCAACTCTTTTGCTTCAGGGGCTTCTTCTGGACCATAAAAATCACTGTTAATTTTCAGGTCATTTGGACTCCGTTTGGTATTCCTTTTCAGTAAAACTCAAAAACAAGGGAAAACAGAAACTGGCACTGTGTTCTAGGTTAGTCCCAAAAATCATATAAAATAGCATATAAATGCATATAAAACATCCAAGATGGATAGTACACTAGTACGCGTTGGTGCTATACAAACGGTTTAAAACCCCTTTCCGCGACGGCATTTGGAACCGTCGCCTAGTGAGTGTGGGCGATTAGGGGGTCCTTCCCACACGACCCAGAAACCGTTGGGGATATGCCCTCCTGGCACACACACTCAGCAAAATGAGGTCGTGTGCGACCGGCGAGCAACCAAATACGGTTATACGTATAGTAGTGCTAAAAAATACAATTATACAGGCGAAATCATTTCCGGTCATAAGTACATCCCACATAGTCAGTCCCCGCGAAACATTTCCATTTGTATATACATCCCACACAGTTGCTGCAAGGAAAACATTTCCGTTCATAGGTACATCACACACAATTTTCCCCGTTAAGTCGTTTGAGATGGCGTTCCCATCGCACACAATATTAAAAAAATTATCGTTTGTGTTATTGAATGCATCACACAAGGTGCATAGAAGAAACTATGTGGAAAAGGCTATCCATCACACACGGTTTTGACGCGGTAAACGTTTGCGCAAGGTGTTCTAACGCAAACAATTTTGAAGAGAATGTTGTGTGTGATTGTTCATAGATCCAACACGGTTTATTCCTAGAAACTGTGTGCATTGCCTTAGGTCATTGCCCACGGTATTTTCTCAATAACCGTTTGCAATAGCAAAAACCAATTAGCAGGCTAATTCGCCATTAGCAGGCTAATTGCCCTATTATTAATAATTCATTTATTAATCTAATTGACATTCATATTAAACACATAATATATTTCATTCCCATATTAAGGAAGCAGGATTTCATAATTGAAATACATTAAAGTACAACATGATAGCTTCAGCACTCAGCTACCCCATTACACAACTGCACCAGCACCAAGTTTCACATCACCTTTCGAATTAGCATCATAGACGGTACATAGACAGATGCATCTCATCGGGAAAACTGCTGAAGCGGAAGGCGAATATTGATCCTTCATTGATGTTGAAGGTCTTTGCAACTTTAGGCCAGTGCATGTGGATGATTGACCGTCCATCCTTCGTCCTCTTCAGGAACACTTCAATATTGAACCATGGGTGTTGTATGAATACCTTCCTCGCCTCCTGTCCATACAGGTGGTTTGAGAGGTAATCATCAATGAACTGTTTTGGAAAGGTCTAAAAACAAGGATGTGCATAAATATTTTCTCTATATTGGAAATGGGGCAAAGGAATAAAAAGACAATGTATGATAGTTAGTACCATCCTGTAGTGAACTGATGTCTTCTTCATTGTGCAGACAAAGATCTTGTTGTTTTTTGTCGCCAATTTCTTTATCCTAACAATCTTTCTGAGTTTCTTGACTTGATTGATATTCATGGACAACTCATTTTCCCATATGCAAAAAGGGTCGAACAGTGGGTCAAAACCTCTGACAGCAGGACCTACATGTGCAAGACCAAATTGTTAAAAACCTAAGTACTAGAATGGTTCCTGCAATTGCATGATAATGTGATATCAGACAACGGGCCATGCATGTGCTAACCTCGATTGTAAACCTCAGTGCTTCCCATTATATTGTTTCCCTACAACACATACAAGGTAGTTAGTCATCAGGTTAAGTAAGGGTTCGCGTGCTATCAGTAAAATATGTTAATAAAAAATAAGCACATTGCAGATTCATCAGATTAATTCAAGCCACATGGAAAACCCATTTATCCAAACCAAGCATCATTAAGAACTAGGAAATATAGCAATTTTATATGTTTCCCATGTATTAAGTGCAGCCAAATTCGATTATTCCTCACATGCACAACAATACAAAATTATACCCACGACAATTGGACATTGCATTGTAGAATTGAACCAAGCAATTAACTAAACACCACAACAAATGAACCAAACATTAACTGAGCACCACATTGCACAACATAACATACTCCTAATAGAAGATCAAACAGTTAACCAAACCAAGCATGCTTAACAACTTGGAAATATAGCAATTGTATTTGTTTCTCATGTATTTAGTATAGCCAAATTCAATTTATTTCCCACATGGTATACAATAACAGAATGTTGCATTGCAGAATGGAACCAAACAATTAATTAAACTCCACAACAAATGAACCAAACATTAACTGAGCACCACATTGCACAATGTATAACATACTAGAAGATCAAACAGTTACCAAATCCAAGCATGCTTGACAACTTGGAAATATAGCAATTGGATTTGTTTCTCATGTATTTTGTAAAGAAAAAATCGATTTATTTCTCACATGGAAGACAATACAAAATTGCACCCTGAAGAATTGAACATCACATTTGCAGAATTGAACCAAATAGTTAACTGAACATGACAACTAATTAACCAAAGAGTTAATAAGTGAGCACCACATTGCACGACATATAGAACATATACACTAGAGCAATTTGTTAACAAAAGGCAGGAGCGGCACATGCAACGGGTAAACCGAGCATGCTTAACCGGCGTAGCTAGAACATGGCAAGGTGCTCCTCCAAGATCTGGGGGTCGGCACGAATGGCAGCCATCGCGACCTCATCCGCGCGTGCGACCGCGATTTGCTTCTCTGCTGCCAAATGCTCCTTGAGATCTTGGCTATACTGTGTGCACCATGGCTTAGGGCGGCGCTTATTTCGTGGAGGGGTCGGTGATTTGGGTGGAAGGTGTCGCGCTCGCGTCGGCGGTCGGGTCATGTGGGATGTGGAAGGAGTAGGAGGATGGGGGTCGGGTGTGGATTACCTACCTGGATAGGCGAGGCCGAGCAGCCTGAAGGAGGATCGACGGCGAGGGGGGCGGTGCTGCAAGCAAGGAGTGAAGGTTTCAACTTGGAAAGGAACGCGAAAATAGGGGAAATGTGGCTTCTGGTAAGGGGGAGGGGGCAGGGGGAGATATTTCCGCGGAAGCCGAAAAATTGGAATCGCTTCAGCGAAAAAACTGGCGCGCAAAGTGTCATCACACACTACCCTCGGGATGCGAGTCCACATGCCCATCTTTCACCGGCGACGATTGAACAGTGAAATGATATTTGGGGAGCGAGCTAGTGTGCTTGACACGCCGGCTGTGGACTGTAGCCGACGAACCTTCTCGCGTAAGCCATAGGCGTACTATGCACCGACGGTGCTCCAGGATATTTTGTACTGCATCTCACACGGTTGGTGATAATAAACTGTGTGGAATCTACTTGATTTGAATTATATAATGGGGTCACAACTGCAAATGATGGTGTTTGAATTGCTAGAACTTCTATATGTAGTGAACATGCAACTATAGGTGTGTCGTCAAAAAAATTGGAATTATTCAAGGTTCATTTGGAGATTTTTATACGGTAACTTGGTTTTCTAGGCATTTCAGGTGCACAATTCAAAATCAAACCACATGCACATGCTCCGGTGCACCAGAATGGGTTGTAAAATGATATATGTGTCCATGGGTTGATGTTTACGTCCCATTCAAGAAATGGGGATGAATTTCAAACAGCACGGCACTGTGGCTCTCCGGCAAAGGTTGAGGTGCTTGCTTTTGTAATTCTAGTAAATACAAAACTCGTCTGAAATTCATGAACCTTGGCATGCTATCATGGAACGGCAACAAGATGCTGGGGTAAAAAAATGTTGTCCCGTTTGGGCCAGGTTATGGTATGATCTTCTCGCAAACGAGAGCTTCTCTCACAACAAGCATGATGGTTTCGGCAGGGAATGTGCCACCTTGGGGGACGAAACGATATTTGTTGCATCTTCTTACTTTCAAAAAAATTTCTCGTGTCAACATAGGACAACTTGAGTGTTTGCAATTTTTTGGGATATTTCGGGGTTTGAATGGACATTTTTATACATTAACTGAGTTTTCTATGCACTCATGTGCATAATTCAAATTTGAACTACATGCACATGCTCCAATGCATATAAACGGGTTGAAAAAACAAATGTGTGTCCTTGGTTGCAACCTTAGGTCCCATGCAAGAAATGAGAATGAATGTCAAACACCTTTGCCATTGTCGCTCGGCCGCTAACATTGAGATACATGGTTTTAAAATTCTAGTAAATCGAAAACTTGTCTGAAATTCATGAAACTTGACATGCTATCATGTAACGGCAGCAACATGCAGTGGTAAAAATATTGTCCCATTTGGGGCAGGTTGGGGTATAAGCTTCTCACAAACCAGAGCTTCTCGCAACAAGCCTCATGGTTACGGTAGGGAACGTTTCACCTTTCTGGACGAAACAATATCCGTTTGCCTCTTCTTGATTTCAATTTTTGCTCTAGTGTCAACATATAGAACAACGGGAGTGTTGTCTTAAATTTTGAAATTTTTTGGGGTTCGTTAGGACATTTTTATGCATTAATTGACCTTTCAATGCATTTATGTGCATAATTCAAATTTGAACTACATGCACATGCTCTAATGGATATAAATTGGTTGAAAATTCAAATATGTCTCCTTGGTTGCATGCTTAGGTCCCATGCAAGAAATGGGAATGAATGTCAAACACCCTGCCACCATCACTCGGCCACAAACATTGAGATACCTGATTTTTAAATTCTAGTAAATCCAAAACTCACCTATAATTCATGAAACATGGCATGCTATCATGGAGCGCCATCAACATGCCGTCGTAAAAAATTTGTCCCATTTGGGGCAGGTTTGGGTATAAGCTTCTCACAAACCAGAGCTTCTCACAACAAGCCTGATAGTTTCGGTAGGGAACGTTTCACCTTTCTGGGCGAAACGATAGCCGTTCCCTCTTCTTGATTTAATTTTTTTCTCCAGTGTCAACATAGAGCAACATGAGTGTTGTGCTAAATTTTGGAATTTTTGGGGTTCGTTTGCACATTTCTTATGCATTAATTGAGTTTTCAATGCATTTATGTGCATAATTCAAATTTGAACTACATGCACATGCTCTAATGCATATAAATTGGTTGAAAATTCAAATATATGTCCTTGGTTGCATGCTTAGGTCACATGCAAGAAATGGGAATGAATGTCAAACACCCTGCCACCGTCACTCGGCCGCAAACATTGAGATGCATGGTTTTTAAATTCTAGTAAATCCAAAACTCGTCTGAAATTCATGAAACCTTGCATGCTATCATGGAATGGCACCCGACATGCCATGGTAAATTTTTTGTCCCATTTGGGGAAGGTTTGGGTATAAGCTTCTCACAACAAGCTTGATGGTTTTGGTAGGGAACGTGCCACTTTGGGGACGAAACGATACCCATTGCTTGTTATTGCTTTCAAAAAAATTCTAGTGTCAACATAGAACAACAAGAGTGTTGTGTTCAATCTTGGAATTTTTTGGGGTTCGTTTGGACTTTTTTATATATTAACTGGGTTTTCTAGGCAATTTATGTGCATAATTCAAATTTGAACTACATGCACAAGCTCCAGTGCATATAAATTGGTTGAAAAATCAAATCTGTGTCCTTGGGTGCATGCTTAGGTCCCATGCAAGAAATGGGAATGAATTTCAAACACCAGCACTATTGACTGCCGGCAAAATGTTGAGAGACTTTGTTTTTAAATTCTAGTAAATCCAAAACTCGTCTGAAATTCATGAAACTTGGCATGCTATCATGGAATAGCACCCAACATGTTGTAGTAATTTTCGTGTCCATTTTGAGAGAAGGCGCACTCGAATAACAGTCAACAAAGGCATTTTTAAACAACTAGCTGCCACTCTAACATCGCAAACGTTTTAGATAGAACACCCGTATGTACACTGACAGCTTCCCAAGTAAGCCAAGGGAAAATGTGTCGAGCAGGATTTGTTCAGCTCTTCATCGCAAACATTTTAGATAGAACACATGTATGTGAAGTGAGAGCTATGGTGTTCTGCAGTAAGCCAAGGGAAAATTCGCTGCGCAGGATTTGTGCATCTCTTCAACGCAAACGGTTCAGATTGAATAAGTGCAAAACGAGACTTCGGCGCTAAGCCAAAAGAAAATTTGGCAAGCAGTATTTCTACCTCCCTTCAACGCAAACGGTTTTTTCGGATGACCCGTGTGCAACCACGTACAGACAATTTGGTAAGATTTGCATCTGTCATATTGGATATATTGCCATTTGTCAAACTGGAAAGATTGACATTTATTGATCTAGTAACATTGCCATTTGTCAATCCTTGTAACACTGCGATTTGTCAAAATATGTAGCTAAAAATCACTAGCACTATCTAATTTTTGCAACTAAAATTCAGTAATTAAGCATAGATTTCATTCATAGATTAAGCAGTCGTGCTTAATTTATACAAACAGTTCAACTTTACAGCTGAACCAACCAAACTTTTCTCCAATTGTTGACAACCACGTACCGAAATAGCTAGTTCAACTATATATACTAGCTAATTTTAAGTACGTTGTATAGTTTCACCACATCTATAGTCAGATGAACTGAACAAAATAGCCCCTAAATACTACTACGGAGGGGCTTTGTACTACTTCGGCAGCCTCTCCTCTGTCGAGCGTACTCAGTAAGAGGACGAGGAGGAGGCTACCGACGAACTGGACAACTGCAATACGGTGCCTGCCGCTGTTGCACCTTCAGTGACGCTCACCTCGAACACCCTCTGCCGCTCCAGACGACCCCTCTCAAAGCGGTGGTTCTCCTCGTAGATCTCCTGATTCCTCACCTCTGCGTCAGCGTGTGCCATGGCCACGGCAGCTATAAGGCTCTTTGCATGCTCGACGAGGCGCTCCTCCTCCTCCCACAGGAACTCGATGTAGCGCGCAAGGTCGCTGCCGCACGTGAGGGCCTCCACCTCCGCCTCCCTCCTGCGGGCAGCGGTGGCAGAGCGGGTGATGGTCCCGGTGGTCGACGGTGGGCTAGTGGCCACGGAGGACGATGATGGGGTGCCGACCATGACCACCACCTCCCGCCTTCTGGCCACGGTGGCGGAGCGGGTGATGGCCACGGTGGCCGGCAGTGGGGTGATGGCCACGGTGGCAGAGCGGGTGATGGCCCTGGCTTTCGACGGAGGTGTGTCGGCAACGGCGGCCGGCAACAGCTGCCGACGGGCACCGGCGGCCGAGCGTGTGGTGTGTGTTCTGCGCACACCCAACTTGGACGCTACGCGCACTATAGTACGTCGGGGACTGCGCCGCCGCCATGGTGTAGCCTCCCAGCTGGAGCTGTGCTCTGATGACAGCGGAGTGGCTGAGCGACGACGACGGTCCGGTGCCATTGCCGATTTTGGGAGAAGCAGACGAGATAAGCTATAGGGAGGGAGGGGAAAATGCGACGCAAGACTCGCCGGCCATGAGGGTTTATATAGTAGGCTGATAAGCATTGGGATTTTGGGTAACTTCACTGAGTCGGGCGGGAAGCTTGCACGGGAACCTGCACGGTTGCACGGGAACGGGCTCAGCACCGTTTGGCCAAAAGAACGCCCCCACGCACTGCTCAAGCTTGCGCTCGAATGTCTGCGGCAGCGGGGTGACAAGACGTGTGAGAGAAGGACGAAAGGACATGTACACATGATGAGCTGAACACGGACCACACTAGGGAACCCGTCGGTGATGAATTCATCAATCGCAAACGGTTGTACACTAGCAAGCGTTTGCCCGCAACACACACGTCTTATTCCATCACAAACAGGTCGGGTGGATCAACTGTATGCCACATATACACATTGTCAAAAAGTAATGTGGTAGACCTTCTTTAACATATGTTAAAAAATAAAATAAAAATAAAAAACAAGGACCTCGAGGTTAAATTAGCTGAGGGAAAGGGGCATTTCGGTCATTTTGATGACCGAAATGACCCATCCTATCTGCTAATTTAACATCAACATGACTTCCCATCCAGTCACCCATCCCATGGCTGCTCCAGCCTGAGCACACTTAACTTGAGAGTTCTCTTAGATGAGCTATTGGTGGAACAACTAGTCCTTGCTGATGTAGGATGCCTCTTCACATCCTTATGGCATATCCGGATGACCGCCCGTCCCCAATGGCCAATACATGTTGTGTAGACAGAGCATATCACATACGTCATATTAGAAGCAATCGTCTGTGTTATTATCGATCTTCACACACATTTCTGATTACAGATCTGTTTGCCGCGTAACACACACATCTTGTTATATTGACCATTTATGTTCGCTTGTCTCAACACAAAATAGTTCATCCGAGTGAACCGCATGTTGTATATCGCACACACCGGGTTCTGGCTGACCGTTTCTTTTGTGTTGCCTAATCACAACAGTTCATCCTAGTGAACCGTATGTTGTGTATCGCGCACGCCTTCATCTGGCTGCCCGTTTCATTTGTTACTCCTCATCGCAAACATTTAATCGAACTGAACCGTATGCCCTGCATCGCACACGCAACTAAAATCCGAACCATGTTTGATGCATCTGTCATCGCAAACATTTTGTACATTTCTTACGGTTCTCTGACACCACCGTTTGCGATTATTGCATTGCACATAGTTTCTCGAAGGGTCTTTGATCGTAGTGTCGCGTTAGCAGCATCCTACACTAGTGATATAATAGCATGGAACAATAAAAAATTATAAATACGTTGGAGACGAATCAGTTACACAAATAGATGTAGGATGACCGCAAAGGCCTTTTTCTTTATTTTATTTTAAAGGTCGAACCGTACAAGCCGAGCTTTCTGATGTTGCTTGAAGCTACGTCGGTATTTCCTCAAAGAGGAAGGGATGATGCATCACTGTGGTGGTAGGTATTTCACTCAGATATGAAACCAAGGTTATCGAACCAGTAGGAGAACCAAGCAACACAACGTAAACAGCCCCTGCACACAAATAACAACACCTCGCAACCCGACGTGTTAAAGGGGTTGTCAATCCCTTTCGGTTACGATGCCTCTAGTGGGCAAATAACGTCAGGTAAAAAGTGGTAGATAGGATAAATAGATCATGGAACAAATAAATTGCAGCAAGGTATTTTTGTATTTTTGGTTTAATAGATCTGAAAATAAATGCAAGAGAAATAGATTGCAAAGACAAATATAATGAAAAGAAGACCCGGGGGCCATAGGTTTCACTAGTGGCTTCTCTCGAGAAAAATAGCAAACAGTGGGAAAACAATTAATGTTGGGCAATTGATAGAACTTCAAATAATCATGACGATATCCAGGCAATGATCATTACATAGGCATCACGTCCAAGATTAGTAGACCGACTCCTGCCTGCATCTACTACTATTACTCCACACATCGACCGCTATCCAACATGCATCTAGTGTATTAAGTTCCTGGAAAAACGGAGTAATGCAATAAGAACGATGACATGATGTAGACAAGATCTGTTTATCTATTGCGGCAGGTATGGATCCCATCTTTTTATCCTTAGTAGCAATGATACATATGCGTTGGTTCTCTTTCTGTCACTGGGATCAAGCACCGTAAGATCGAACCCACTACCGGGCACCTCTTCCCATTGCAAGATAAATAGATCAAGTTGGCCAAACAAAACCCAAATATCGGAGAAGAAATATGAGGCTATAAGCAATCATGCATATGAGAGATCAAAGAAGACTCAAATAACTTTCATGGATAAAAACATGGATCTGATCATAAAATCAAAGTTCATCGGATCCCGACAAACACACCGCAAAAATACTTACATCATATGGATCTCCAAGAGACCATTGTATTGATAATCAAGAGAGAGAGAGGAAGCCATCTAGCTACTAACTATGGACCCGTAGGTCTACAAAGAACTACTCGCGCATCATAGGAGAGGCACCAATGGAAGTGGTGAACCCCTCCATGATGGTGTCTAGATTGGATCTGGTGGTTCTGGACTCTGCGGCGGTTGGATGAATATTTCGTTGACTCCCATAGGGTTTCTGGAATATTGGGGTATTTATAGAGCAAAAGGCGGTCTGGGGGCACCCGAGGTGGGCACAACCCACCAGGGCGCGCCTGGGCCTCCTGACGCGCCTTGGTGGGTTGTCCCTTCCTCGAGACTCCCCCTAGGTGCAACCAGGGCCCAACTTCTTCCTTTTGATCCATAAAAAATCATCGTAGAGTTATGTGGCATTTGGACTCCATCTGATATTGATTTCCTGTGATGTAAAAAACATGCAGAAAACAACAACTGGCACTTGGCACTATGTCGATAGGTTAGTACCAAAAAATGATATAAAATGACTATAAAATGATTGTAAAACATCCAAGAATGATAATATAACAACATGGAACAATCAAAAATTATAGATACGTTGGAGACGTATCAGCATCCCCAAGCTTAATTCCTGCTCGTCCTCGAGTAGGTAAATGATAAAAAAAATTGATGTGGAATGCTGCCTAATATGTTCATCACATTCTTTTCTTTATAGCATGGACATATGGAATTTTATATGATTCAAACCAATAGTCTAGTTTTGACATGAAGACTTTAATACTCAAGCATACCAACAAGCAACCATGTCTTTCAAAATATCAACACTAAAGCAAGTTATCCCTAGCCCATCATGCTCAATCATTGATCCATTCATGAAACACACTCGAATATTAGCTACACCCAATTCTCAAATACGATCATAGTTCCCCTTCGTTGGTGCTTTATAAGAGAAGATGGAGACTCAAATTCAAAAAAAATTGCATAAGTAAAAGAAAGGCCCTTCGCGGAGGGAAGTAGTGATTTGTAGAGGTGCCAGAGCTCAAAGCTTAAACTGAGCGACATAATTATTTTTGAGAGGCATACTTTTCCTACCAACAAAAAGGACTTGGAGCATCCCAACACTTTCCATGCTAGATACATCATAGGCGGTTCCCAAACAGAAAATAAAGTTTATTCCTTTTTCCACCATAACTTTCACTTTCCATGGCTAGTCGTATCCATGGGTGCCTTCCATACCAAAACTTTCCAAGAAATTTATTATTTGACAACATAAAGTAAATTCATTTTTCATTTCAGGACTGGGCATCCCTAATACCTTTGTCGTACTCTCATGCAATGGCAAGTGAATAAACACTCATCGTGAGAACAACACATCTAGCATGGAAAATATTGGCTACCCTTTATCGCGCCGCGAGTAGTAGAGCACACAAAAGATAAATTTATTTTGAACATTAGTGATGGCACATGCAAATTTGCTTAGAACAACATGGAAATACCGCATATAGGTAGGTATAGTGGACTCATATGGCAAAACTGGTTTAAATGGTCTTGGATGCACAAGTAGTGATCATGCTTAGTGCAAAATGAAGGCTAGCAAAAAGATTGAGAAGCAACCAACCAAAAAGTGAAAAGTCTCGTACCCAAGCATTAAGAATAAGTAACACCGAATAATGCACCATAAGTAGGATATTAATTTCATTGCATAACTATTGACTTTCGTGCTTGCATAGGGAAACACAAACCTTAACATCAATATTCTTGCTAAAGCACAATTAATCATCAACATGACTCACATATCATATTGTCATATCTCAAAACTATTACTAAGAATCAAGTTTACTTTGTCCAATGATCTTCATGAAAGTTTTTATTATATCCTCCTTGGATATCTATCACTTTGGAACAATTTTCATATGTTGCTTTTGGTAGGCTCAAACAAATATAGGTGGATATCATGAGTTTTTTTTTCTTTCTCTCAAATTAATCTAAGTGAAGCAAGAGAGAATTTCTTCAAAGTTTACTAACTCCCAAATAAATCTAAGTGACGCGTGAGAGCATTTCTTCAAAATTAACAAAGCACACCGTGCTCAAAAAGATATAAGCGAAGTACTAGAGCAAGTCCATGGCTCTAAAAATTTAAGTGAATCATAGGAGCAAGCATAGCATAATTTTTGGATCTCTAAAAAGGGTGTGTACAGCAAGGATTTGACACTTAAAACACAAAACAAAACAACCAAAGGCTCATATCATACAAGACGCTCCAAGCAAAACTCATATCATGTGACGAATAAAAATATAGTTTCAAGTAAAATACCGATGGTCGTTAGAAGAAAGCGGGGATGCCACTCAAGGGCATCCCCAAGCTTAGTTGCTTGCTACTTCTTTGAATATTATCTTGGGGTGCCTCGGGCATCCCCAAGCTTAGACTTTTGCTTATCCTTATTCCTTCATCCATCGTAAGATAACCCAAAACTTGAAAACTTCAATCACACAAAACTCAAACAAAACCATCATGAGATCCGTTAGTATAAGAAACCAAACCTATTCTTATTTTGTTTTTGCATTATATATAATGTATTCCAACTTTTCTATGGCAAAAACTTATCAAAGAAAATCATAGAATCATCAAAACAAGCACACAACGCAAAGAAAACAGAATCTGTCAAAAACAGGACAGTCTGTAGCAATCTGAAAATTTTGAATACTTCTGTAACTCCAAAAAATATGAAATACATTGGTGGACGTGATAAATTTGTATATTAATCCTCTGCAAAAATAATCAACTTAAAATCACTCTTATGTAAAAAATAACAATGAATCTCGTGAGCGCAAAAGTTTCTATTTTTCAGCAAGATCAAATAAACTTTCACCCAAGTCTTCCCAAAGGCATTGCTTGGCACAAACACTAATTAAAACACAAAAACACAATCATAACAGTAGAATAATTGTGCTAACACTCAATAACAGAAAGCAACAAGCAAAAGTAAATTTTATTCATTGGGTTGCCTCATGATTGATTCATATGGTGGCCTAATTCTTGTTCTAGTGAAGTGTTCCATTCCCTTCCTTAGTGTAAATTGAAATTTAATATTGCCTTCTTTCATATCAATCACGGCACCAATAGTACGCAAAAATGGTCTACAAAGAATAATTGGACAAGACGGATTGCCATCAATATCAAGAACAATAAAATCTATGGGCACATAATTCCTATTTGCAAGAATAAGAACATCATTAATCCTTCCCATAGGTTTTCTAATAGTAGAAACCGCTAAGTGCAAACTTAAAGAGCATTCTTCAATATCGGTAAGACCAAGCACATCACATAAAGATTTCAGAATTGTAGAAACACTAGCATCCAAGTCACATAAAGCAAAACACTCATAATTTTTTATCTTGACTTTGATAGTAGGTTCCCATTCATCATGCAATTTTCTAGGAATTGAAACTTCTAATTCCAATTTTTCTTCAAAATCTTTCATCATGGCATCAACAATATGTTTAGTAAAAGCTTTATTTTGTTCATAGGCATGGGGTGAACTTATCATGGATTGCAACAAAGAAATACAATCAACCAAAGAGCAACTATCATAATTAAAGTCTTTGTAATCCAGAATAGTGGGCACATTTAAAGTCTTGACCTCTTCAAACCCACTTTTATCGATTTTTTCAACAAGATTTTCACCCTCCGAAATATTGGGACGCCTTCTACCTAAAGGTGACTCTTCTCCAGCCCCTTTTTCATCTATCTTAATTTTCTTAAACAAGGAATCAATAGAAGAAACACCAATCATTTTAAGATCTTCATCACTTTTGCGAAAGAAATCACTAGAAAATGCTTTTTCTAAAAAATCTCTTTTAGCTCTAAGCATAGCGTTCTTTCTTTACTTTCATCCACAGAGACATAAAGAGCTTTAATTGATTCATCTACTTTAGGGACAAAAAAATTCATCTTGAGATTTTCCACATCATGAGCAATTCTATCAACTCTTCTAGACAAATCATCAATCTTATTCAACTTGTATTCTATGGAAGTGTTGAAAACCTTTTGTGTGTTGATAAATTCTTTAATATTATTCTCAAAATCAGAGGTATTCCTATCATTATTGTAAGATTGATTTCCATAGGAACTACCATAATTATTAGAGGAATTACTAGGAAAAGGCCTAAGATTAAAATTACCTCTATAAGCGTTGTTGTTGAAATTATTGCGAGAAATAAAATTCACATCTATGGCATCACTATTTTGCTCAATCAAAGTAGACAAAGGCATATCATTAAAATCAATAGGAGCACTTTTACTAGCAACCAATTTCATAAGAGCATCAACTTTTTTACTCAAAGAAGAAATTTCTTCAAATGAATTAACTTTTTTACTAGTAGGAGCCCTTTCGGTATGCCATTGTGAATAATTTGCCATAATATTATCAAGCAATTTGGTGGCTTCCCCAAGGTAATTTCCGTAAAATTACCACCCGCGGCGGAATCTAAAAGATTACGAGAAACAAAATTCAACCCCGCATAAAAAATTTGTATGATCATCCAAAGATTTAACCCATGAGTTGGGCAATTCCTTATCATCATTTTCATCCTTTCCCAAGATTGTGCAACATGCTCATGTTCAGGTTGCTTGAAATTCATGATCTGGGTTCTAAGGGAAATAATTTTTGCGGGAGGAAAATACTTAGTGATAAAAGCATCTTTGCACTTATTCCAAGAATCGATACTATTGCGAGGCAAAGAAGAGAACCAATTTTTTGCAGAATCATGCAAAGAAAACGGAAATAATTTCATCTTGGCTACATCATTGTCCACATCTTTTTTCTTTTGCATATCGCATAATTCCACGAAGCTATTAAGACGGGACGCGACATCCTCATTAGGAGTACCGAAAAATTGGTCTTTCATAACAAGATTCAGCAAGCAGTATTAATATCACAAGTCTCCGCACTAATGGCGGGAGAAGCAAACGGAGTGCCAATAAAATCATTGTTATTGGTATTTGAGAAGTCACATAGTTTGGTGTTCTCTTGAGTCATGATGACCACACAACAAGGTTGCACTCAAAAACAGATCCGGCAAGAAACGGTGAACGAAAAAAAGAGGCGAATAAAACGGCAATTTTTTGTGAAGTGGGGGAGAGGAAAACGAGAGGCAAATGGCGAATAATGTAAATTGCAAGGAGATGAGATTTGTTTGATTAGGAACCTGGTTGATGTTGAAGATCCTCCCCGGCAATGGCGCCAGAAATTCCTTTTGATGTCGCTTGAAGCTACGTCGGTATTTTCCCAGAGAGGAAGGGATGATGCAACACAGCGACGGTAGGTATTTCCCTCAGATATGAAACCAAGGTTATCGAACCAGTAGGAGAACCAAGCAACACAACGTAAACAGCCCCTACACACAAATAACAACACCTCGCAACCCGACGTGTTAAAGGGGTTGTCAATCCCTTTTGGGTACGGCGCCTCTAGTGGACAAATAACATGAGGTAAAAACTGGTAGATAGGATAAATAGATCGTAGAACAAAGAAACTGTAGCAAGGTATTTCTGTATTTTTGGTTCAATAGATCTGAAAATAAATGCAAGCGAAAATAGATCGCAAAGACAAATATAATGAAAAGAGGACCCGGGGGCTGTAGGTTTCACTAGTGGATTCTCTCGAGAAAAATAGCAAACGGTGGGAAAAAATTACTGTTGGGCAATGGATAGAACTTCAAATAATCATGACGATATCCAGGCAATGATCATTACATAGGCATCACGTCCAAGATTATTAGACCGACTCCTGCCTGCGTCTACTACTATTACTCCACACATCGACCGCTATCCAACATGCATCTAGTGTATTAAGTTCATGGAAAACCGGAGTAATGCAATAAGAATGATGACATGATGTAGACAAGATCCGTTTATCTATTGCGGTAGATATGGATCCCATCTTTTTATCCTTAGTAGCAACGATACATACGTGTTGGTTCCCTTTCTGTCACTGGGATCAAGCACCGTAAGATCAAACCCACTACCGGGCACCTCTTCCCATTGCAAGATAAATAGATCAAGTTGGCTAAACAAAACCCAAATATCGGAGAAGAAATACGAGGCTATAAGCAATTATGCATATAAGAGATCAAAGAAGACTCAAATAACTTTCATGGATAAAAACATAGATCTGATCATAAACTCAAAGTTCATTGGATCCCAACAAACACACCGCAAAGAGACTTACATCATATGGATCTCCAAGAGACCATTGTATTGATAATCAAGAGAGAGAGGAAGCCATCTAGCTACTAACTATGGACATGTAGGTCTACAAAGAACTACTCTTGCATCATAGAAGAGGCACCAATGGAAGTGGTGAACCCTCCGTGATGGTGTCTAGATTGGATCTGGTGGTTCTGGACTCTGCGACGGCTGGATGAATATTTTGTGAACTCCCCTAGGGTTTCTGGAATATTGGGGTATTTACAGAGCAAAGAGGCGGTCCGGGGGGGCACCCAAGGTGGGCACAACCCACCAGGGCGCGCTTGGGCCTCCTGGCGCACCCTGGTGGGTTGTCCCCTCCTCGGGACTCCCCCCAGGTGCAACCAGGGCCCAACTTCTTCCTTTTGGTCCATAAAAAATCATCGTAGAGTGACGTGGCATTTGGACTCCGTCTGATATTGATTTCCTGCAATGTAAAAAACATGCAGAAAACATCAACTGGCACTTGGCACTATGTCAATAGGTTAGTACCAAACAATGATATAAAATGACTATAAAATTATTGTAAAACATCCAAGAATGATAATATAACAGCATGGAACAATCAAAAGTTATAGATACGTTGGAGACGTATCACTTTCAAAGAAACTATAAGGATACATAAAAATTATAAGAGCGAAAGGTTTACATAGGGTATCTATAGTATGGTTTAAGCATCCTTGTTTGGCCCTGCCGCATGTCTGCGCATTCGTGTTGTTTACCATATACTCCTTGTCCTTTCCGAGGTTTGTTGATGTTGCATGCTATGTCGCTGTTGCTATACTTAACGCACCCGAGTGGCAGGGCCTTTGAAGAGATTTTACTGAGTAGTCGCAGACTAATAGCTTGATGCTGTTGGTGAAGTCGTTCCTGGCAGGCCTTTGATAGTGCCTTAAAAATATCTAGGACGTAGCTAGGCCACTGCTCAGTTGAGCCAAGAGTGTGTCCTCCTATTGTGCTCCACGGCTCCCATGGAATTTTAAGTGCAAAGTTATGCACCCGAGGTACATAATCCTTGATCAGAAGGGGATAATCGTTGAGCGCGTACCCCTATTTGGGGTTAACGTCTGACTGCCTGGGGGCCAATGGAGCACCTCGGATACGCTTTGAAGAGCCTGATGCACTCAACTTGGACGCCTCCTCGGCAACCCGGACCTTGGTTGCAAAAGCCATAGTTTGCTCCTCTATACAGAGGAAGCACTCGGTGTTACGATTAACTGTAATAACACCCTTTGGTACCGACATTTTGAGCTTTAGGTATGTGTAATGTGGGATGACGTTAAATCAAGCGAACGCCATTCGCCCGAGGAGCGCGTGATAACCACTACGAAAAGGAACGATATCGAAGATCAAGCCTCCGCTTCAGAAGTTCTCGGACGAGCCGAAGACTACTTCTAATGTGATCGTCCCCGACCATTGCACCTCAACACCATGTATTACACCCTTGAAAGTGGTGTTGCCTGGTTTAATCCTTGATGGATCGATGCTCATTTTCCTAATCATGTCAGCATAGATAAAGTTATTATTTATTTCCTCATATCGATGCTCTAGGACACTGTTGAAGGAAATATGCCCTAGAGGCAATAATAAAGTTATTATTTATTTCCTCATATCATGATAAATGTTTATTATTCATGCTAGAATTGTATTACCCGGAAACATAATACATGTGTGAATACATAGACAAACATAGTGTCACTAGTATGCCTCTACTTGACTAGCTCGTGAATCAAAGATGGTTAAGTTTCCTAACCATAGACATGAGTTGTCATTTGATTAACGGGATCACATCATTAGGAGAATGATGTGATTGACTTGACCCATTCCGTTAGCTTAGCACTTGATCGTTTAGTATGTTGCTATTGCTTTCTTCATGACTTATACATGTTCCTATGACTATGAGATTATGTAACTCCTGCTTACCGGAGGAACACTTTGTGTGCTACCAAACGTCACAACGTAACTGGGTGATTATAAAGGTGCTCTACAGGTGTCTCCAAAGGTACTTGTTGAGTTGACGTATTTCGAGATTAGGATTTGTCACTCCGATTGTCGGAGAGGTATCTCTAGGCCCTCACGGTAATGCACATCACTATAAGCCTTGCAAGCAATGTAGCTAATGAGTTAGTTACGGGATGATGCATTACGTAAGGAGTAAAGAGACTTGCCGGTAACGAGACTGAACTAGGTATTGAGATACCGATGATCGAATCTCGGGCAAGTAACATACCGATGACAAAGGGAACAACGTATGTCGTTATGCGGTTTGACCGATAAAGATTTTCATAGAATATGTAGGAGCCAATATGAGCATCCAGGTTCCGCTATTGGTTATTGACCGGAGACGTGTCTCTGTCATGTCTACATAGTTCTCGAACCCGTAGGGTCCGCATGCTTAAAGTTAGATGACAGTTATATTATGAGTTTATGTGTTTTGATGTACTGAAGGTTGTTTGGAGTCCTGGATGTGATCATGGACATGACGAGGAGTCTCGAAATGGTCGAGACATGAAGATCGATATATTGGACGACTATATTTGGACACCGGAAAGGTTTCGGGTGAGATTGGGACAATACCGGGGCTCCGGGAGGTTATCGGAACCCCCCGGGAGGTATATGGGCCTTAATGGGCTTTAGTGGAAAGGAGGGAAAAGGAGCAAGGGAGGGAGCGCCCCCTCAAGCCCAATTCGAATTGGGAGGGGGGCCGGCCCCCACTTTCCTTCCTCCGTCCTTCCTCTTCCTTCCCTCTCCCTCTCCAAATAGGAAAGGGAGGAGTCCTACTCCCGGTGGGAGTAGGACTCCCCACCTTGGGCGCGCCTCCTCCCCTTGGCCGGCCCCCTCCTCCACTCCTTTATACGGGGAGGGGGCACGCCATAGACACAACAATTGATCATTGATCTCTTAGCCATGTGCGGTGCCCCCTCCACCATAGTCCTCCTCGATAATATCGTAGCGGTGCTTAGGCGAAGCCCTACGTCGGTAGAACATCATCATCGTCACCACGCCGTCGTGCTGACGGAACTCTCCCTCGACACTTGGCTGGATCGGAGTTCGAGGGACGTCATCGAGCTGAACGTGTGCAAGAACTCGGAGGTGTCATGCTTTCGGTGCTTGATCGGTCGGGCCGTGAAGACGTACGACTACATCAACCGCATTGTGCTAACGCTTCCGCTTTCGGTCTATGAGGGTACATGGACAACACTCTCCCCTCTTGTTGCTATGCATCACCATGATCTTGCGTGTGCGTAGAATTTTTTTTGAAATTACTACGTTCCCCAACAGTGGTATCAGAGCCTAGGTTTTATGCGTTGATGTTATATGCACGAGTAGAACACAAGTGAGTTGTGGGCGATACAAGTCATACTGCTTACCAGCATGTCATACTTTGGTTCGGCGGTATTGTTGGATGAAGCGGCCCGGACCGACATTACGCGTACGCTTACGCGAGACTGGTTCTACCGACGTGCTTTGCACACAGGTGGCTAGCGGGTGTCAGTTTCTCCAACTTTAGTTGAACCGAGTGTGGCTACGCCTGGTCCTTGAGAAGGTTAAAACAACATAACTTGACGAACTATCGTTGTGGTTTTGATGCGTAGGTAAGAACGGTTCTTGCTCAGCCCGTAGCAGCCACGTAAAAGTTGCAACAACAAAGTAGAGGACGTCTAACTTGTTTTTGCAGGGCATGTTGTGATGTGATACGGTCAAGACATGATGCTATATTTTATTGTATGAGATGATCATGTTTTGTAACCGAGTTATTGGCAACTGGCAGGAGCCATATGGTTGCCGCTTTATTCTATGCAATGCAATCGCCCTGTAATTGCTTTACTTTATCACTAAGCGGTAGCGATAGTCGTAGAAGCAATAGTTGGCGAGACGACAACGATGCTACGATGGAGATCAAGGTGTCGCACCGGTGACGATGGAGATCATGACGGTGCTTCAGAGATGGGGATCACAAGCACAAGATGATGATGGCCATATCATATCACTTATATTGATTGCATGTGATGTTTATCTTTTATGCATCTTATCTTGCTTTGATTGACGGTAGCATTATAAGATGATCTCTCACTAAATTTCAAGATAAAAGTGTTCTCCTTGAGTATGCACCGTTGCCAAAGTTTGCTGTGCCCAGACACCACGTGATGATCGGGTGTGATAAGCTCTACGTCCATCTACAACGGGTACAAGCCAGTTTTGCACACGCAGAATACTCAAGTTAAACTTGACGAGCCTAGCATATGCAGATATGGCCTCGGAACACTGAGACCAAAAGGTCGAGCGTGAATCATATAGTAGATATGATGAACATAGTGATGTTTACCATTGAAAACTACTTCATTTCACGTGATGATCGGTTATGGTTTAGTTGATTTGGATCACGTGATCACTTAGATGATTAGAGGGGATGTCTATCTAAGTGGGAGTTCTTAAATAATATGATTAATTGAACTTAAATTTATCATGAACTTAGTACCTGATAGTATTTTGCTTGTCTATGTTTGTTGTAGATAGATGGCCCGTGTTGTTGTTCCGTTGAATTTTAATGCGTTCCTTGAGAAAGCAAAGTTGAAAGATGATGGTAGCAATTACACGGACTGGGTTCGTAACTTGAGGATTATCCTCATTGTTGCACAGAAGAATTACGTCCTGGAAGCACCGCTAGGTGCCAAACCTGCTGCAGGAGCAACACCAGATGTTATGAACGTCTGGCAGAGCGAAGCTGATGACTACTCGATAGTTCAGTGTGCCATGCTTTACGGCTTAGAACCGGGACTTCAACGACATTTTGAACGTCATGGAGCATATGAGATGTTCCAGGAGTTGAAGTTAATATTTCAAGCAAATGCCCGGATTGAGAGATATGAAGTCTCCAATAAGTTCTACAGCTGCAAGATGGAGGAGAATAGTTCTGTCAGTGAGCATATACTCAGAATGCCTGGGTATAACAATCACTTGATTCAACTGGGAGTTAATCTTCCGGATGATAGCGTCATTGACAGAATTCTTCAATCACTGCCACCAAGCTACAAGAGCTTCGTGATGAACTATAATATGCAAGGGATGGATAAGACAATTCCCGAGCTCTTCGCAATGCTAAAGGTTGTGGAGGTAGAAATCAAGAAGGAGCATCAAGTGTTGATGGTCAATAAGACCACCAGTTTCAAGAAAAAGGGTAAAGGGAAAAAGAAGGGGAACTTCAAGAAGAACAGCAAACAAGTTGTTGCTCAAGAGAAGAAACCCAAGTCTGGACCTAAGCCTGAGACTGAGTGTTTCTACTGCAAGCAGACTGGTCACTGGAAGCGGAACTGCCCCGAGTATTTGGCGGATAAGAAGGATGGCAAGGTGAACAAAGGTATATGTGATATACATGTTATTGATGTGTACCTTACCAGAGCTCGCAGTAGAACCTGGGTATTTGATACTGGTTCTGTTGCTAATATTTGCAACTCGGAACAGGGACTACGGATTAAGTGGACACTGGCTAAGGACGAGGTGACGATGCGCGTGGGAAATGGTTCCAAAGTCGATGTGATCGCCGTCGGCACGCTACCTCTACATCTACCTTCGGGATTAGTTTTAGACCTAAATAATTGTTATTTGGTGCCAGCATTGAGCATGAACATTATATCTGGATCTTGTTTGATGCGAGACGGTTACTCATTTAAATCTGAGAATAATGGTTCTTCTATTTATATGAGTAATATCTTTTATGGTCATGCACCCTTAAAGAGTGGTCTATTTTTGATGAATCTCGATAGTAGTGATACACATATTCATAATGTTGAAGCCAAAAGATGCAGAGTTGATAATGATAGTGAAACTTATTTGTGGCACTGCCATTTAGGTCATATTGGTGTAAAGCGCATGAAGAAACTCCATACTGATGGACTTTTGGAATCACTTGATTATGAATCACTTGGTACTTGCGAACCATGCCTCATGGGCAAGATGACTAAAACGCCATTCTCCAGAACTATGGAGCGAGCAACTGATTTGTTGGAAATCATACATACTGATGTATGTGGTCCAATGAATGTTAAGGCTCGCGGCGGATATCGTTATTTTCTCACCTTCACAGATGATTTGAGCAGATATGGGTATATCTACTTAATGAAACATAAGTCTGAAAATATTTGAAAAGTTTAAAGAATTTTAGAGTGAAGTTGAAAATCATCGTAACAAGAAAATAAAGTTTCTACGATCTGATCGTGGAGGAGAATATTTGAGTTACGAGTTTGGTTTACATTTGAAGCAATGCAGAATAGTTTCGCAACTCACGCCACCCAGAAGACCACAGCGTAATGGTGTGTCCGAACGTCGTAATCGTACTTTACTAGATATGGTGCGATCTATGATGTCTCTTACTGATTTACCGCTATCGTTTTGGGGTTATGCTTTAGAGGCGGCCGCATTCACGTTAAATAGGGCACCATCAACTCATTGCAATTGCCGGAAATACTAAGCCTACTAAAGGCACGAAAATAGAAGGTAAGTTTAAATCCGTCATGGAATCCGTTGAGACGACGCCTTATGAATTGTGGTTTGGCAAGAAACCAAAGTTGTCGTCTCTTAAAGTTTGGGGCTGCGATGCTTATGTGAAAAAGCTTCAACTCGATAAGCTCGAACCCAAATCGGAGAAATGTGTCTTCATAGGATACCCAAAGGAAACTGTTGGGTACACCTTCTATCACAGATCCGAAGGCAAGACATTTGTTGCCAAGAATGGATCCTTTCTAGAGAAGGAGTTTCTCTCGAAAGAAGTGAGTGGGAGGAAAGTAGAACTTGATGAGGTAACTGTACCTGCTCCTTTATTGGAAAATAGTTCATCACAGAAACCGGTTCCTGTGACGACTACACCAATAAGTGAGGAAGCTAATGATGTTGATCATGGAACTTCAGATCAAGTTACTACAGAACCTCATAGGTCAACCAGAGTAAGATTTGCACCAGAGTGGTACGGTAATCCTATTCTGGAGGTCATGTTACTTGACCATGGCGAACCTACGAACTATGAGGAAGCGATGATGAGCCCAGATTCCGCAAAATGGCTTGAGGCCATGAAATCTGAGATGGGATCCATGTATGGGAACAAAGTGTGGACTTTGGTTGACTTGCCCGATGATCGGCAAGCCATCAAGAATAAATGGATCTTCAAGAACAAGACTAACGCTGATGGTAATGTTACTGTCTACAAAGCTCGACTTGTTGCGAAAGGTTTTCGACAAGTTCAAGGGGTTGACTACGATGAGACTTTCTCACCCGTAGCGATGCTTAAGTCTGTCCGAATCATTAGCAATTGCCGCATTTTATGATTATGAAATTTGGCAAATGGATGTCAAAACTGCATTCCTGAATGGATTTCTGGAAGAAGAGTTGTATATGATGCAACCAGAAGGTTTTGTCGATCCAAAGGATGCTAACAAAGTGTGCAAGCTCCAGCGATCCATTTATGGACTGGTGCAAGCCTCTCGGAGTTGGAATAAACGCTTTGATAGTGTGATCAAAGCATATGGTTTTATACAGACTTTTGGAGAAGCATGTATTTACAAGAAAGTGAGTGGGAGCTCTATAGCATTTCTAATATTATATGTGGATGACATATTATTGATTGGAAATGATATAGAATTTCTGGATAGCATAAAAGGGTACTTGAATAAAAGTTTTTCAATGAAGGACCTCGGTGAAGCTGATTACATATTGGGCATCAAGATCTATAGAGATAGATCAAGACGCTTAATTGGACTTTCACAAAGTACATACCTTGATAAAGTTTTGAAAAAGTTCAAAATGGATCATGCAAAGAAAGGGTTCTTGCCTGTAATACAAGGTGTGAAATTTAGTCGGACTAAATGCCCGACCACTGCAGAAGATAGAGAGAAAATGAAAGAAGTTCCCTATGCTTCATTCATAGGTTCTATCATGTATGCAATGCTATGTAACAAACCTGATGTGTGCCTTGCTATTAGTTTAGTAGGGAGGTACCAAAGTAATCCAGGAGTGGATCACTGGACAGTGGTCAAGAACATCCTAAAATACCTGAAAAGGACTAAGGATATGTTTCTCGTTTATGGAGGTGACAAAGAGCTAGACGTAAATGGTTACGTCGATGCAATCTTTGACACTGATCCGGACGATTCTAAATCGCAAACCGGATACGTGTTTATATTGAACGGTGGAGCTATCAGTTGGTGCAGTTCTAAACAAAGCGTCGTGGCAGGATCTACATGTGAAGCGGAGTACATAGCTGCTTCGGAAGCAGCAAATGAAGGAGTCTGGATGAAGGAGTTCATATCTAATCTAGGTGTCATACCTAGTGCATCGGGTCCAATGAAAATCTTTTGTGACAATACTGGTGCAATTGCCTTGGCAAAGGAATCCAGATTTCACAAGAGAACCAAGCACATCAACAGACGCTTCAATTCCATCCGGGAGCAAGTCCAGGTGGGAGACATAGAGATTTGCAAGATACATACGAATCTAAGTGTTGCAGACCCGTTGACTAAGCCTCTTCCACGAGCAAAACATGATCAGCACCAAGGCTCCATGGGTGTTAGAATCATTACTGTGTAATCTAGATTATTGACTCTAGTGCAAGTGGGAGACTGAAGGAAATATGCCCTAGAGGCAATAATAAAGTTATTATTTATTTCCTCATATCATGATAAATGTTTATTATTCATGCTAGAATTGTATTACCTGGAAACATAATACATGTGTGAATACATAGACAAACATAGTGTCACTAGTATGCCTCTATTTGACTAGCTCGTGAATCAAACATGGTTAAGTTTCCCAACCATAGACATGAGTTGTCATTTGATTAACGGGATCACATCATTAGGAGAATGATGTGATTGACTTGACTCATTCCGTTAGCTTAGCACTTGATCGTTTAGTATGTTGCTATTGCTTTCTTCATGACTTATACATGTTCCTATTACTATGAGATTCTGTAACTCCCGCTTACCGGAGGAACACTTTGTGTGCTACCAAACGTCACGTAACTGGGTGATTATAAAGGTGCTCTACAGGTGTCTCCAAAGGTACTTGTTGAGTTGACGTATTTCGAGATTAGGATTTGTCACTCCGATTGTCAGAGAGGTATCTCTGGGCCCTCTCGGTAATGCACATCACTATAAGCCTTGCAAGCAATGTAGCTAATGAGTTAGTTACGGGATGATGCATTACGTAACGAGTAAAGAGACTTGCCGGTAACGAGATTGAACTAGGTATTGAGATACCGACGATCGAATCTCGGGCAAGTAACATACCGATGACAAAGGGAACAACGTATGTTGTTATGCGGTTTGACCGATAAAGATCTTCGTAGAATATGTAGGAGCCAATATGAGCATCCAGGTTCTGCTATTGGTATTGACCGGAGACGTGTCTCGGTCATGTCTACACAGTTCTCGAACCCGTAGGGTCCGCACGCTTAAAGTTAGATGACAATTATATTATGAGTTTATGTGTTTTGATGTACCGAAGGTTGTTCGGAGTCCCGAATGTGATCATGTACATGACGAGGAGTCTCTAAATGGTTGAGACATGAAGATCGATATATTGGACAACTATATTTGGACACCAGAAAGGTTCCGGGTGATATTGGGACAATACCGGAGCTCCGGGAGGTTATCGGAACCCCCCGGGAGGTATATGGGCCTTAATGGGCTTTAGTGGAAAGGAGGGGAAAGGAGCAAGGGAGGGGGTGCGCCCCCCCAAGCCCAACATCATCATCGTCACCACGCCGTCGTGCTGACGGAACTCTCCCTCGACACTCGGCTGGATCGGAGTTCGAGGGACGTCATCGAGCTGAACGTGTGCAAGAACTCGGAGGTGTCGTGCTTTCGGTGCTTGATCGGTCGGGCCGTGAAGACGTACGACTACATCAACCGCGTTGTGCTAACGCTTCCGCTTTCGGTCTACGAGGGTACATGGACAACACTCTCCCCTCTTGTTGCTATGCATCACAACTGTCACCGCCACCTCCTGTTCTTCATCGAGAGGGCTAATCTGGAGTCTGTTCGGGGCTCCGGAGAGGGGGATTCGTCGTTGTCGTCATCATCAACCCTTCTTCATCAACAATTCCATGATGCTCACCATCGAGAGTGAGTAATTCCATCGTAGGCTTGTTGGACGGTGATGGAGATGGATGAGATTTTCCATGTAATCGAGTCAATTTATTAGGGCTTGATCCCTAGTATCCACTATGTTCTAAGATTGATGTTGCTATGACTTTGCTATGTGATGTCTACTACACAACCTTCTTCTTGTAGATGTTGTTGGGCCTCCAAGTGCAGAGGTTTGTAGGACAGTAGCAAATTTCCCTCAAGTGGATGACCTAAGGTTTATCAATCCGTGGGAGGCGTAGGATGAAGATGGTCTCTCTCAAACAACCCTGCAACCAAATAACAAAGAGTCTCTTGTGTCCCCAACACACCCAATACAATGGTAAATTGTATAGGTGCACTAGTTCGGCAAAGAGATGGTGATACAAGTGCAATATGTATGGTAGATATAGGTATTTGTAATCTGAAATTATAAAAACAGTAAGGTAACTAATGATAAAAGTGAGTGTAAACGGTATTGCAATGGTAGGAAACAAGGCCTAAGGTTCATACTTCACTAGTGCAAGTTCTCTCAACAATAATAACATACTTGGATCATATAACTATCCCTCAAGATGCAACAAAGAGTCACTCCAAAGCCACTAATAGTGGAGAACAGACGAAGAAATTATGGTAGGGTACGAAACCACCTCAAAGTTATCCTTTCTGCTCGATCTATTCAAGAGTCCGTAGTAAAATAACACGAAGCTATTCTTTCCGTTCGATCTATCATAGAGTTCATACTAGAATAACACCTTAAGACACAAATCAACCAAAACCCTAATGTCACCTAGATACTCCATTGTCACCTCAAGTATCCGTGGGCATGATTATATGATATGCAGCACACAATCTCAGATTCATCTATTCAACCAATACAAAGTACTTCAAAGAGTGCCCCAAAATTTCTACTGGAGAGTCAAGACGAAAACGTGTGCCAACCCCTATGCATAAGTTCAAGAGGTGAACCCGCAAGTTGATCAGCAAAACATACATCAAGTAGATCACATGAATATCCCATTGTCACCACAGATAAGCACGGCAAGACATACATCAAGTGTTCTCAAATCCCTAAAGACTCAATCCGATAAGATAAGTTCAAAGGGAAAACTCAATTCATCACAAGAGAGTAGAGGGGGAGAAACATCATAAGATCCAACTATAATAGCAAAGCTCGCGATACATCAAGATCGTGCCATAGAGAGAACACGAGAGAGAGAGAGAGAGAGAGAGATCAAACACATAGCTACTGGCACATACCCTCAGCCCCGAGGGTGAACTACTCCATCCTCATCATGGAGAGCACCGGGATGATGAAGATGGCAACCGTTGATGGATTCCCCCTCCGACAGGGTGCCGGAACGGGCTCCCGAGAGGTTTTTGGTGGCTACAGAGGCTTGCGGCGGCGGAACTCCCGATCTATCTTGCCCTCCAAAGGTTTTAGGGTATATGGACTTATATAGGCGAAAGAAGTCGGTCAGGGGAGCCACGAGGGGCCCACGAGGGTGGAGGGCGCGCCTAGGGGGTGGGCGCGCCCCCTTGCCTCGTGGCTTCCTCGAAGCTTCCCTGACTTCAGCTCCACGTCTTCTGGATCACGTTCGTTCCAAAAATCAGGCTGCCAAAGGTTTCATTCCGTTTGGACTCCATTTGATATTCATTTTCTTCGAAACACTGAAATAGGCAAGAAAACAGCAATATGGGTTGGGCCTCCGGTTAATAAGTTAGTCCCAAAAATAATATAAAAGTGCTTAGTAAAGCCCATAAACATTCAAAACAGATAATGGAATAGCATGAATGCTTCATAAATTATAGATACGTTGGAGACGTATCAGCATCCCCAAGCTTAATTCCCGCTCGTCCTCGAGTAGGTAAATGATAAAAGAAAGAATTTATGAAGTGTGAATGCTAGCAGGTGCACAAGTTTGATCAATGATAATTTCAGTCACCTTTTCTAGCAAGATTATATGTCATAACAGTAGTTCATCTCATAAAACTTCTCAAGATCAAGTAACAAGCTATTCACATGTTAAAGCATAGACCATAAACTTTCTTGAAAACTAGCAAACTTCATTCTCAGTCATCAAACAATTACAATTCATCTTGTTTTCAGGAAGGGTCTATGTCAGAGCTTTGATTTAGCAAACTCCACATACTCAACTATCATATAGTCTTCCATGATTGCTACCACTCAAAGCATATTCTTAGAACAAATAGCATCCATCGAACATAGAGAAAGATAGGGGCTTAGTGTTTCACCTCCCAACTCACTTATCATATAGATAATTGTCAACAATAATAATTCATGATCAAATATATTTGAATGGCCATATATGCTTAGATCTTTCCCCATCACATGATGCTTGCCAACTAAAGAGTAGGTTGGAATGAGAAGGAATACTACCGACTCTTGCATGAAAGTAAAAGATAGGCCCTTCACAGAGGGAAGCAGAGATTTGCAGAGGTGCCAGAGCTCGAAGCTTTTAAACAGAGATGAAAATAAGTTTTAGAGGTATGCTTTCATTGTCAACATAACAACCAAGAGTTCCCAATATCTTCCATACTAGATACATTATAGGCGGTTCCCAAACAGAATGGTAAAGTTTTTACTCCCTCTCCACCAACAATCATCAATCCATGGCTTGCACGAAACAACGGGTGCCTCCAACTAACAACAATCCTGGGGGAGTTTTGTTTGCAATTATTTTGATTTGATTCAAGCATGGGACTGGGCATCCCGGTTACCGGCCATTTTCTCGTGAGTGATGAGCAGAGTCCACTCATCGTGAGAATAACCCACCTAGCATGGAAGATACTGACAGCCCCTAGTCACTACATGAGCGATTCGGGCATACAAAACAGATTATTATTTGAAGGTTTAGAGTTTGGCACATGCAAATTTACTTGGAACGACAGGTAAATATTGCATATAGGTAGGTATGGTGGACACTCATGGAAGAAACTTGGTTCAAGGAATTTGGATGCACAAGCAGTATTCCCGCTTAGTACAGATATTTTGGCTAGCAAAGGATTCTAAAAAGCAAGCACCACATGTTGGAGGATCTATAACAATATAACTTATATACAAATATACCCAAGCATAACTCATTACGTTATCTTCCTTGTCCAACTTCAACTAGTTTGCTCAGGTTTGAAAATAATTAATGGGGCTCACAATCATAGAAGATGTCTAAGATAGTATATTTATATGTGAAATCTCTCTTCCTTCAATATTCTTTCATGAATTGTTTAAGTGACCAATACAATGCTTGCTAACCTTCAATAAATTTACAACCTCTACTTCTTAATGTGAAGTCATTACTCCCCATGGGATAAGCAAATGAAACATATATAATTTTAGATTTATGACATTCAACTCATTCAACCATTTACTCATAGGATATAAGTGAAGCACACGAGTAATTGACAAACTACTCCAACAAGATATAAGTGAAGATCATTGAGTAGTTAAATAATTATGTAACTATGTGAAGACTCTCTCTCATTTAAGAATTTCAGATCTTGGTATTTTAACAACAAGCAAAACAAAATAAAATGGCATTGCAAGGATAGCACGACTCATGTGAAGAAGTAAAAACTTAGGCTCAACCGATACTAACTGATAATTATTGAAGAAGAAAGGTGGGATGCCTACCGGGGCATCCCCAAGCTTGAGCTTTTGTGTCTCCTTAATTCCTTTTACATCTCGGTTTCCTAAATCTCGAAAGCTTCATCCACACCAAACTCAACAAGAACTCGTGAGATAAGTTAGTATAAACCAATGCAAATACCTTATCATTTTCTACTGTAACAAATCACAAAGATTATTATTCAACATTGCATACTAAATGTCTCTGCATATTTAATACTCCTATCCTCAAATAGAATCATTAAGCAAGCAAACATATGCAAACAATGCAAACATAACAGCAATCTGCCAAAACAGTATAGTCTGTAAAGAATGCAAGATTCATCATACTTCCCTAACTCCAAAAATTATGAGAAAAACACTACACTGTAGAAGATTTATCAGAGCTCAATATGCAAAAAGTTTCAACATTATATCATTCTCTGACTTTTCTAGGGATTTTTTGCAACAGCGGTTTACTTTCTGTTTTCAAACAGCAACATGTATACTAGCCAAATAAGCATGGTAAAGGCTATCCTTGACATTTTTATTGAAAATATAGATGCAAAACAATATTATAAATAACAGAAATCAAATACTAACAAAAGACAATGACGCTCCAAGCAAAACACATATCATGTGGTGAGTAAAAATATAGCTCCAAGTAAAGTTACCGATGAACGAAGACGAAAGAGGGGATGCCATCCGGGGCATCCCCAAGCTTAGGCTCTTGGTTGTCCTTGAATGTTACCTTGGGGTGCCTTGGGCATCCCCAATCTTAGGCTCTTGCCACTCCTTATTCCATAGTCCATCGAATCTTTACCCAAAACTTGAAAACTTCACAACACAAAACTCAACAGAAAACTCGTAAGCTCCGTTAGTATAAGAAAATAAAACCACCACTTAGGTACTGTTGTGAACTCATTCTAAATTCATATTGGTGTAATATCTAATGTACTCCAACTTATCTATGGTTCACACCCTCCGATACTACTCATAGATTCATCAAAATAAGCAAACAACACATAGAAAACAGAATCTGTCAAAAACAGAATAGCCTGTAGTAATCTGTATCAAACGTATACTTATGTAACTCCAAAAATCCTACCAAATTAGGATGTCCTAAGCAATTTGTGTACCAATCCAGAGCAAAAAGAATAATATTAAAAGCACGTTTATTTGAATTATAAAAACTAATTTACTGGGTGCAAAAGTTTCTGATTTTCAGCAGGATCAACACAACTATCACCGTAAGCTATCCTAAAGGTCTTACATGGCACTTTATTGAAACAAAAGCTATAGAACATGATTACTACAGTATCATAATCATGTGAACACACAAAAACAGTAAAGGTAAATATTGGATTGTCTCCCAACAAGCGTTTTTCTTTAATGCATTTCTAGCTAGGCATGATGATGACAATGATGCTCACATAAAAGATAAGAATTGAAACATAACGGGAGCATCATGAAGCATATGACTAGCACATTTAAGCCTAACCCACTTCCTATGCATAGGTATTTTGTGAGCAAACAACTTATGGGAATAATAATCAACTATCATAGGAAGGTAAAACAAGCATAGCTTCAAGATTTTCAACACATAGGGAGGAAACTTGATATTATTGCAATTCCTACAAGCATATGTTCCTCCCTCATAATAATTTTCAGTAGCATCATGAATGAATTCAACAATATAATCAGCACCTAAAGCATTCTTTTCATGATCTACAAGCATAGAATTTTTACTACTCTCCACATAAGCAAATTTCTTCTCATGAATAATAGTGGGAGCAAACTCAACAAAATAATTATCATGTGAGGCATAATCCAATTGAAAACTAAAATCATGATGACAAGTTTCATGGTTATCATTATTCTTAATAGCATACAAGTCATCACAATAATCATCATAGATAGCAACTTTGTTCTCATAATCAATTGGAACCTCTTCCGAAATAGTGGATTCATCACTAAATAAAGTCATGACCTCTCCAAATCCACTTTCATAATTATCACAATAATATTCAACATCCTCCAAAATAGTGGGATCATTACTTCCTAAAGTTGACACTCTTCCAAACCCACTTTCATCAATATAATCATCATAAATAGGAGGCATGCTTTCATCGTAATAAATATTCTGATCAAAACTTGGGGGACAAAAAATATCAACTTCATCAAACATAGCTTCCCCAAGCTTGTGGCTTTGCATATCATTAGCATTGTGGATATTCAAGGAATTCATACTAACAACATTACAATCATGCTCATCATACAAAGATCTAGTACCAATTTTTTTAATGCATTCTTCTTCTAGCAATTGAGCACAATTTTCCTTTCCATCATTCTCACGAAAGATATTAAAAAGATGAAGCGTATGAGGCAAACTCAATTCCATTTTTTTGTAGTTTTATTTTATAAACTAAACTAGTGATAAAGCAAGAAACTAAAAGATTTGATTGCAAGATCTAAAGATATACCTTCAAGCACTCACCTCCCCGGCAACGGCACCAGAAAAGAGCTTGATGTCACTACACAACCTCCTTCTTGTAGACGTTGTTGGGCCTCCAAGTGCAAAGGTTTGTAGGACAGTAGCAAATCTCCCTCAAGTGGATGACTGATACGTCTCCAACGATCTACTTTTCCAAACACTTTTGCCCTTGTTTTGGACTCTAACTTGCATGATTTGAATGAAACTAACCCGGACTGACGCTGTTTTCAGCAGAACTGCCATGATGTTGTTTTATGTGTAGAAAAGAAAAGTTCTCGGAATGTCCTGGAAATCCACAGAGGCACTTTTCAGATTTAATAAGAATATTGGGCGAAAGAATTAGTGCCAGGGGGCCCACGACCTATCCACGAGACAGGGGGCGCCCCCCCCTAGGGCGCGGCCCCCTATCTCGTGGGCGCCCTGGACACCCTCCGACCTCAACTCCAACTCCATATATTCCGTCTCGGGGAGAAAAAAATCAAGGAGAAAGTTTCATCGCGTTTCACAACATGGAGCCGTCGCCAAGCCCTAATCTCTCTCGGGAGGGCTGATCTGGAGTCCGTTTGGGGCTCCGGAGAGGGGGATTCGTCGCCATCGTCATCATCAACCTTCCTCCATCACCAATTTCATGATGCTCGCCGCCGTGCGTGAGTAATTCCATCGTAGGCTTGCTGGACGGTGATGGGTTGGATGAGATTTACCATGTAATCAAGTTAGTTTTGTTAGGGTTTGATCCCTAGTATCCACCATGTTCTGAGATTGATGTTGCTATGACTTTGCTATGCTTAATGCTTGTCACTAGGGCCCGAGTGCCATGATTTCAGATCTGAACCTATTATGTTTTCATGAATATATGTGTGTTCTTGATCCTATCTTGCAAGTCTATAGTCACCTATTATGTGTTATGATCCGACAACCCCGAAGTGACAATAATCGGGATACTTCTCGGTGATGACCGTAGTTTGAGGAGTTCATGTATTCACTATGTGCTAATGCTTTGTTCCGGTTCTCTATTAAAAGGATGCCTTAATATCCCTTAGTTTTCGTTAGGACCCCGCTGAACACGGGAGGGTAGGACAAAAGATGCCATACAAGTTCTTTCCCATAAGCACGTATGACTATTTACGGAATACATGCCTACATTACATTGATGAATTGGAGCTAGTTCTATATCACCCTATGTTATAACTATTGCATGAGGAATCGCATCCGGCATAATATCCATCATTGATCCATTGCCTACGAGCTTTTCACATATTGTTCTTCGCTTATTTACTTTTCCGTTGCTACTGTTACAACTACTAGAAAAACCCAAAAACATTTATCTTTACTTTTGCTACTGTTACTATTATTATCATACCACTTTTGCTACTAAATACTTTGCTGCAGATACTAAGTTATCCAGGTGTGGTTGAATTGACAAATCAACTGCTAATACTCAAGAATATTCTTTGGCTCCCCTTGTGTCGAATCAATAAATTTGGGTTGAATATTTTACCCTCGAAAGCTGTTGCGATCCCCTACACTTGTGGGTTATCAAGACTATTTTCTGGCGCCGTTGCCGGGGAGCATAGCTCTATTCCCTGAGTCACTTGGGATTTATATCAGTTGATCACTATGAAGAACTTGAAAGACGATCGAACTACTATTTTGCCCTCAACTACGAGGGGAGGTAAGGAACTGCCATCTAGCTCTACACTAGATTCTCCTTTCGTTATTAGTAGGCTTGCGACACCTAAACCTAATACTACTATGAATTCTGATATGTCACATGTTATTGATGATGCCACTTCTGCTATGCATGATGAAACTACTTCTGTGTGTGATACTACTTTGCCATTAGGTGAATTTCTAGATGAACAACTTGCTAGATTTAGGGGGAATGAAATTACTAAAGAACCTATTACTGATGATAGTGATGATGAAGGTCCCCCCAATGATTATGTTTTACCTGTTGTTCCTAAGGGTTATGTTATGAATGAAAAAGCTGCTATGGAAATTCTTACTTGCAATGATAGAAATGATCTTAAGAAATTATTAGCTAAATGGAAGCAGCAGTCTCTTAATGCTAGAATGAAACCCGATCCTACTTTTTCTACTTCACCTATCTGTGTTACTGATAAGGATTATGAATTCTCTGTTGATCCTGATATTATTACTTTAGTTGAATCTGATGCTTTTTATGGCCTTGAATCTGAAACTGTTGTGGCACATCTTACCAAGTTGAATGATATAGCCACCCTGTTTACTAATGATGAGAAGTCTCGCTATTTATATATCCTTAAGATATTTCCGTACTCATTAAAGGGTGATGCTAAGACTTGGTATAATTCTCTTGCTCCTGGTTGTGTGCGTAGTCCCCAGGATATGATTTATTATTTCTCTGCTAAATATTTCCCTGCTCATAAGAAACAAGCTGCCTTGCGGGAAATATATAATTTTGTGCAAATCAAAGAAGAGAGTCTCCCATAAGCTTGGGGGGGGCTTCTCCGGTTACTTAATGCTTTGCCTGATCATCCTCTTAAGAAAAATGAAATACTTGATATCTTTTATAATGGACTAACCGATGCTTCCAAGGACTACTTGGATAGTTGTGCTAGTTGTGTTTTCAGGGAAAGAACAGTCGACGAAGCTGAAATACTATTGAATAATATGTTGACTAATGAAAATAATTGGACTCTTCCTGAGCCAGTTCCTGAAGTAATTCCTGAACCAATTGAGCCAACTCCTGAGCCTATTCCTAAACCCACTCCGAAGAAGAGAGGTGTTTTATTTCTCAGTCCTGAAGATATGCAAGAGGCAAAGAAATCAATGAAAGAAAAGGCATTAAAGCTGAAGATGTCAAGAATTTACCTCCTATTGAAGAAATACATGGTCTTAATTTACCGCCTGAAGAACCACATTGTCTTGATAACCCGACACAAGTAGTAAAGGTAAATTCTCTCTATAGATATGATAAAGTTGAAGTACCCTCTACTAAATTTCATAGCCCTTGCTTAGATGAATTTGATGACTTTATGGCTCGACAAGAAAGTTTTAATGCTTATGTTGGTAGAGAATTAAATAATAATGCTTTCAAGATAGGACACGTAGGTGATAATCTGGCTAAAGTTAAAGATGAACTTCACCGCGTTAGCAAATATGCTTCTATGGTTGCTACTCAAGCTGAGCAAGTACTTAAAGCTCAAAATGATTTGCTTGATGAGTTAAATAATAAAAATGACTTTGCTGTTAGAGTGGCTACTAGAACTGGTAGAATGACTCGGGAACCTTTGTATCTTGAAGGCCACCCTAAGAGAATTGAGCAAGATTCTCAGAGAAATAATTTAGAGGCACCTAGTTCTTCTAAAAAGAAGAAGAAGAAAAAAAACCGATAGAACTTTGCATGCTTCTAGTGAACCTACTGTAGACACACCTGAGAATCCCAATGATATTTCTATTTCTGATGCTGAAACACAATCAGGTGATGAACATGAACCTAGTGATAATGTTAATGATAATGTTCATGTTGATGTTCAACCTAGCAAAACAATGATGTAGAGATTGAACCTGCTGTTGATCTTGATAACCCACAATCAAAGAATCAACGATATGATAAGAGAGATTTTGTTGCTAGGAAGCACGGTAAAGAAAGAGAACCATGGGTCCAGAAACCCATGCCCTTTCCTCCTAAACCATCCAAGTCAAAGGACGATGAGGATTTTGAGCGCTTTGCTGAAATGATTAGACCTATTTTCTTACATATGCGCTTAACTGATATGCTGAAAGTAAATCCTTATGCTAAGTATATGAAGGATATCATCACAAATAAAAGAAAGATACCGGAAGCTGAAATTTCCACCATGCTTGCTAATTATACTTTTAAAGGTGGAATACCAAAGAAACTTGGAGATCCGGGTGTACCAACTATACCATGCTCTATTAAAAGAAACTATGTTAGAACTGCTTTATGTGATCTTGGAGCTGGTGTTAGTGTTATGCCTCTCTCTTTATATCATAGACTTGAATTGAATAAGTTGACACCTACTGAAATATCTTTGCAAATGGCTGATAAATCAACTGCTATACCTGTCGGTATTTGTGAGGATGTGCCTGTTGTGGTTGCAAATGTCACTATCTTAATGGACTTTGTTATTCTTGATATTCCCGAGGACGATAGTATGTCTATTATCCTTGGTAGACCTTTTCTTAATACTGCAGGGCTGTTATTGATTGCAACAAAGGCAATGTCACTTTTCATGTTAATGGTAATGAGCATACGGTACACTTTCCGAGGAAACAATCTCAAGTTCATAGCATCAATTATATTGAAAAAGTTCCAACTATCATTTTTGGAGGTTTTGAATTTCCTCTCCCTACTGTCAAGAAAAAGTATGATATTCTTATTGTTGGGGATTTTCATATCCCCGTTGAGGTAACTTAGTGTTATTCGAAATTTCTCCGGTTCCGTGTTATTCGGAATGAGTTTGTTAACAAGACTTGATCAACCTTGTTAGTGGGTTCATTTTGATGATCACGAGATGGATGAAACTAGAAGGCACAACCTTCTGTACCCTCCTTTTACTTTCTGTTATTTAGAATAAATAAAGCAAAAAAAGTATTATCTGTCTGTTTTCTGAATTATCCGCGCATTAAAAAATAGTCCGAAAATAAAAGTGCTCCAAATGCCCTGCAAATTTAGTATGTTTTTTTCTGGAATATTTGAGGATTTTAGGCACTGAAAACACTGCAGGAGGGGCAAGCACCATGCCACGAGAGAGGAGGGCACCCCCCCTGTAGGGCGCGCCCCCTGTCTCGTGGGCCTCTGGTGCCCCCCCTCCACTTATGCCAGCACCCACACACTTCATCTTCTACCCAAAAAATCCCCATCCAGCTCAAGCCCGAGTTCTAGCTCGTTTTGCTGCGATTTTCGATCTCTTAGCTCAAAGCTCCATTCGCAAAACTGCTTTGGGAGATTGTTGCTTGGTATGTGACTCCTCCATTGGTCCAATTAGTTTTTGTTCTAGTGCTTTATTCATTGCAAATTTTTGCTGCATAGGTGACCATGTTCTTGAGCTTGCATGTTAAATTTTTAAGGTCCCAAGCAATTCCAATGCATGATATAGGCTCTAGGCACTTGTAGGAGTAGTTGCTATCAATCTTGTTTAGTTTTATTCACTTTTATTTTGAAGTTACTAAAATTTCAGAAAATTTCAGAAAATGTTAAGGAGGCTCTTTAAAGGCTCTTCTAGCCAAAGCTCTAAGGAAAAACAAGACAAAGAGAAGGAAAAACCCAAGTATAATCTTCCTCGCTTAGCGGAAGTACGGTCATGTGAATGGACGTGTGAGGATTTCTTGAAAGAAGCCGGAATTCATGAAGACTTTTATGCTTTAATCGGGACTGCAGGCCTCACCGGTTTCATGAACGACCGAATCGATCAGTATCTCTTACTTACCAATACTTTCGTGTGAAATTTTTATTATTATCCTAAGAAGTCACCGCCTGCAGTATCATTTCATTTATATGATGAATTCAGAGAAATGTCTTTATGTGATTTTTCTGCGGTGTGTAGGATACCTTATGAGGGAGGATTAGAGGAACCCCATCGTAAAGATGTGGATGGCTTTGTTAATACTATCGTTGTAGAGGAGCCAAAGAAGGGTTCCGAGGCAAAAGTCTCTAGCATACACTTTCCTGTTTTACGCTACTTTGCCATATTTGCTAGTAGATGCTTGATTGGTCAATAGTGGAAATTTGAGCGTTCCAGATATTATTATTCTTCAACATGCTTTGCTGGGAGACAATACTTTTAGTATGGGTGCCTTCGGTGCTAAACGGCTAGCCCTGAATCGTACAAAAGGCCCCCATATTTGGAGGTATCTATGCTGCATGTCTTGCTGAACATTTTCAGATACCCATTAGGCACCTTGAGGAGGAGGAGACAAAATTACCTCCTCACACTTTAGATTACAAGAGCATGGTAGCACACAAGTTTATTGTTGACAACGAAGAGAAGATGCTCTTGTATAGACTTAGATTCAATAAGAAACACTTTGAGTTTATTATTTTGCCTGCACCTCTGTTATTTGACTTGCTTGCAGAAAATCACCTTCTTACGCCGGAAGCGGTGAACAACCATCTAGCCCAAGCTTTTACTCCCGAACCTGAACCTGAGCCGGAACCTGAATTGGACCCTTATCGTGCATCATCTGTCCAGTGGGATCCGAAGATGACCAGCCAGTGGTATCCTGATTACACCTCCCACTACACCGGGGAGAGTAGTGGCGGTCCTTGGTATTAAACCAACTTAGGCCAAAAGCCTAAGCTCGGGGGAGTACGTATTTCTCACCGACTTTACATTCATGTTCACACACTAGTCATCAGTGCTCATACTCTTTTATTGTATTATCCATGTTAGTTTAAGTCTCTTTTTCTAGTTTTATTCTTGTGTGTTTGATAAACCTTAAGAAAAACCAAAAAAATAGTTAGTTTAATTTCCTTGCTTGTAGTAGAAATTAAAATGAAAACCCAAAAATATTTCTCGTTCTTCTTTTACTTGTTGGGAGCTTTCCCATGTAAATAGTTTTATTTTCTTTTCTTTCTTTTGGAGGTCGAGAAGACCATATTGAAAATGCTTAGTGGCTCTTATATGCATGATTGTTTATTTAACTTAGAGCCCATATTACTTGTCTTCTCTCTTGAGTTGAATGATTGCAGATTCCAGCTTTGTCCAATGCACGTGCACTCTTATTATTATACACATCATTCGGTCGTGCAAGTGAAGGGCAATAATGATGATTTATGATGGACTTATTGGGATGAGAAAAGCTGGTATGAACTCGACCTCTCTTGTTTTTGTAAATATGATGATTCATCGTTCCTGAGTCAGCTATTGTGAAGTAAACATATTCGCAATGACATTTAGAGATTATAGTTGCTTGTGCTATGCTTGATTAGCTATGAGTTATAATGGTTTACCTTGCGTGCCAACATGCTATTAGAATGATTATGATGTGGTATGATGGGATGGTATCCTCCTTTAAATGAATTGAGTGACTCGACTTGGCACATGTTCACGCATGTAGTTGAATCAAATCAACACAGCCTTCATGATATTTATGTTCATGGTAGATTATATCCTACTCATGCTTGTACTCGGTGTAAATTAATTTTAATGCATGTTTACGACTGTTGTCGCTCTCTCAGTTGGTCGCTTTCGAGTCTTTTGCTAGCCTTCACCTGTACTAAGCGGGAATACTGCTTGTGCATCCAAACTCCTTAAACCCCAAAGTTGTTCCATATGAGTCCACTATACCTACCTATATGCGGTATTTACCTGCCGTTCCAAGTAAATTTGTATGTGCCAAACTCCAAACCTTCAAATGAAATTTTGTTTTGTATGCTCGAGCAGCTCATGTTTCAACTAGGGCTGCCTATATCTTCCATGCTAGGTGGGTTATTCTCACGAGGAGTGGACTCCACTCCTCACTCACGAGAAAGGGCCGGTAACCGAGATGCCCAGTCCCATGATCCAAAACGATCAAAGCAAATCAAAATAATTAAACAAAACTCCCCCAGGGTTGTTGTATGTTGGAGGCACTCGTTGTTTCGAGCAAGCCATGGATTGATGCTTGTTGGTGGTTGGGGGAGTATAAACCTTTACCATTCTGTTTGGGAACTGCCTATAATGTATGTAGTATGGAAGATACAACCATCTCATAGTTGTTGCGTTGACAGCAAAAGTATGCCGCTCAAAATGTTATTCAATATCTATTTTAAGATCGAGCTCTAGCACCTCTACAAATCCCTACTTCCCTCTGCGAAGGGCCTATATATTTACTTTTATGTTGAGTCATCACCCTTCTTATTAAAAAGCACCCGCTGGAGAGCACACTGTCATTTGCATTCATTATTATTGGTTTATATTGGGTATGACTTGACTGGATCTCTTTTACCATGAATTACAATGTTTAGTCAGTCCTTGATCTTTAAAGGTGCTCTGCATTTATGTTTTGCGGTCTCAGAAAGGGCTAGCGAGATACCATTTTGTTATATCATGTTATGATTTTTTTGAGAAAGTGTTGTCATCCGAGGTTTATTATTATGGCTCGCTAGCTGATTATGTTATTGATATGAGTAATTGTGAGACCTATGTGTTATTGTTAGTATCGTTAGTTCACAATATTTGCTGAAACTTGAATGCTGGCTTTTCATGTTACAACAACAAGAGCAAACAAAGTTTGTAAAAGTTTTTCTTTATCACTTCCAGTTTATCAACTGAATTGCTTGAGGACAAGCAAAGGTTTAAGCTTGGGGGAGTTGATACGTCTCCAACGTATCTACTTTTCCAAACACTTTTGCCCTTGTTTTGGACTCTAACTTGCATGATTTGAATGAAACTAACCCGGACTGACGTTGTTTTCAGCAGAACTGGCATGATGTTGTTTTATTTGTAGAAAAGAAAAGTTCTCGGAATGTCCTGGAAATCCACGGAGGCACTTTTCAAATTTAATAAGAATTTTTGGTGAAAGAATTAGTGCCAGGGGGCCCACGGCCTGTCCACGAGACAGGGGGGCGCCCCCCTAGGGCGCGGACCCCTATCTCGTGGGCCCCCTGGACACCCTCCGACCTCAACTCCAACTCCATATATTCCGTCTTGGGGAGAAAAATCAAGGAGAAAGTTTCATCGCGTTTCACGACACGGAGCCGCCGCCAAGCCCTAATCTCTCTCGGGAGGGCTGATCTGGAGTCCGTTCGGGGCTCCGGAGAGGGGGGTTCGTCGTCGTCGTCATCATCAACCATCCTCCATCACCAATTTTATGATGCTCACCACCGTGCATGAGTAATTCCATCGTAGGCTTGCTGGACGGTGATGGGTTGGATGAGATTTACCATGTAATCAAGTTAGTTTTGTTAGGGTTTGATCCCTAGTATCCACTATGTTTTGAGATTGATGTTGCTATGACTTTGCTATGCTTAATGCTTGTCACTAGGGCCCGAGTGCCATGATTTCAGATATGAACCTATTATGTTTTCATGAATATATGTGTGTTCTTGATCCTATCTTGCAAGTCTATAGTCACCTACTATGTGTTATGATCCGACAACCCCGAAGTGACAATAATCGGGATACTTCTCGGTGATGACCGTAGTTTGAGGAGTTCATGTATTCACTATGTGCTAATGCTTTGTTCCGGTTCTCTATTAAAAGGAGGCCTTAATATCCCTTAGTTTCCGCTAGGACCTCGCTGAACACGGGAGGGTAGGACAAAAGATGTCATACAAGTTCTTTCCCATAAGCACGTATGACTATTTACGGAATACATGCCTACGTTACATTGATGAATTGGAGCTAGTTCTATATCATCCTATGTTATAACTATTGCATGAGGAATCACATCCGGCATAATTATCCATCATTGATCCATTGCCTACGAGCTTTTCACATATTGTTCTTCCCTTATTTACTTTTCCGTTGCTACTATTACAACTACTACAAAAACCCCAAAACATTTATCTTTACTTTTGCTACCGTTACTATTATTATCATACCACTTTTGCTACTAAATACTTTGCTATAGATACTAAGTTATCCAGGTGTGATTGAATTGACAACTCAATTGCTAATACTCAAGAATATTCTTTGGCTCCCCTTGTGTCGAATCAATAAATTTAGGTTGAATACTTTACCCTCGAAAGCTGTTGCGATCCCCTACACTTGTGGGTTATCAATGACCTAAGGTTTATCAATCTGTGGGAGGCGTAGGATGAAGATGGTCTCTCTCAAACAACCCTGCAACCAAATAAGAAAGAGTCTCTTGTGTCCCCAACACACCCAATACAATGGTAAATTGTATAGGTGCACTAGTTCGGCGAAGAGATGGTGATACAAGTGCAATATGGATGGCAGATATAGGTATTTGTAATCTGAAATTGTAAAAACAGCAAGGTAACTAATGATAAAAGTGAGCGTAAACGGTATTGCAATGGTAGGAAACAAGGCCTAAGGTTCATACTTTCACTAGTGCAAGTTCTCTCAACAATAATAACATACTTGGATCATATAACTATCCCTCAACGTGCAACAAAGAGTCACTCCAAAGCCACTAATAGCGGAGAACAAACAAAGAGATTATGGTAGGGTACGAAACCACCTCAAAGTTATCCTTTCTGCTCGATCTATTCAAGAGTCCGTAATAAAATACATGAAGCTATTCTTTCCGTTCGATCTATCATAGAGTTCATACTAGAATAACACCTTAAGACACAAATCAACCAAAACCCTAATGTCACCTAGATACTCCATTGTCACCTCAAGTATCCGTGGGCATGATTATACGATATGCATCACACAATCTCAGATTCATCTATTCAACCAACACAAAGTACTTCAAAGAGTGCCCCAGAGTTTCTACCGGAGAGTCAAGACGAAAACGTGTGCCAACCCCTATGCATAAGTTCACAAGGTGAACCCGCAAGTTGATCAGCAAAACATACATCAAGTAGATCACATGAATATCCCATTGTCAGCACAGATAAGCACGGCAAGACATACATCAAGTGTTCTCAAATCCCTAAAGACTCAATCCGATAAGATAACTTCAAAGGGAAAACTCAATTCATCACAAGAGAGTAGAGGGGGAGAAACATCATAAGATCCAACTATAATAGCAAAGCTCACGATACATCAAGATCGTGCCATAGAGAGAACACGAGAGAGAGAGAGAGAGAGAGAGAGAGAGAGAGAGATCAAACACATAGCTACTGGTACATACCCTCAGCCCTGAGGGTGAACTACTCCCTCCTCGTCATGGAGAGCATCGGGATGATGAAGATGGCCACCGGTGATGGATTCCCCCTCCGGCAGGGTGCCGGAACGGGCCCCCGAGAGGTTTTTGGTGGCTACAGAGGCTTGCGGCGGCGGAACTCCCGAGCTATCTTGATCTCCGAAGGTTTTAGGGTATATGGACTTATATAGGCGAAAGAAGTCGGTCAGGGGAGCCACGAGGGGCCCATGAGGGTGGAGGGCGCGCCCAGGGGGGTGGGCGCGCCCGTGCCTCGTGGCCTCCTCGAAGCTTCCCTGACTTCAGCTCCATGTCTCCTGGATCACGTCCGTTCCAAAAATCACGCTCCCGAAGGTTTCATTCCGTTTGGACTCCGTTTGATATTCCTTTTCTTCGAAACACTGAAATAGGCAAGAAAACAGCAATATGGGCTGGGCCTCCGGTTAATAGGTTAGTGCCAAAAAAATATAAAAGTGCTTAGTAAAGCCCATAAACATTCAAAACAGATAATAGAATAGCATGAATACTTCATAAATTATAGATACGTTGGAGGCGTATCACTATGCTTAATGCTTGTCACTAGGGCCCGAGTGCCATGATTTCAAATATGTACCCTTTATGTTTTCATAAATATATTTGAGTTCTTGATCCTATTTGCTAGTTGTATGCACTTGTTATTATTCGGAACCATAGACCCCAAGTTGACAATAATTGGGATACTCTTGGGGGATGACTGTAATTCGAGGAGTGCATGTATTCACTATGTGTTAATGCTTTGATCCGGTTATCTATTAAAAGGAGGCCTTAATTACCCTTAGATTTCCTTATGGACCCCACTGCCATGGGAGGGTATGATGTTTTCTTGAACTACGTCGGTATTTCCCTAAAGAGGAAGGGATGATGCGGCACAACAACGATAGGTATTTCCCTCAGTGATGAGACCAAGGTTATCGAACCAGTAGGAGAACAACGCAACACCACGTAAACAACCCCTGCACACAAATAACAAATACTCGCAACCCGACGTGTTAAAGGGGTTGTCAATCCCTTTCGGATAACGGCGCCAGAAATTGGCAAGTGGACAGGAGAAAGTTGTAATAGATTGAATAAATATATCGTGAATAAAATAAAGTGCAGCAAAGTATTTTTGTATTTTTGGATTAATAGATCTAAAAATAAAAGCAAATAAAAATAGATCTCGAAGACAAATGTCGATCATCTCGGGTAGATGCCATCAGCTAGATAGTACCCCTCGTTGTACTGTCGTCCATTGACCTCGAAGTTCACCGAAGGAGAATGACCTTCAACAAGCTTGGCAAAGACTGGGGAGCACTGCAGGACGTTGATGTCATTGTGAGTTCCTGGCATCCCAAAGAAAGAGTGCCAAATACAGAGGTCCCGTGTGGCCACTGCCTCAAGCACCACACCGCAACCGCCTTTGGCGCCTTTGTACAACCCCTGCCAAGCAAATGGACATTTCTTCCATTTCCGCTGCATGCAGTCAATGCTTCCAAGCATCCCAGGAAATCCTCTTGCTTCATTTCGTGCTAGGATCGGAGCAGTGTCTTCCGCATTGGGTGTTCGCAAGTACCGCGGTCCAAACACTGCCACCACTGCTCTGCAGAACTTGTAGAAACACTCAATGGTGGTGGACTCGGCCATGCGCCCATAGTCGTCGAGTGAATCACCGGAAGCTCCGTATGCAAGCATCCTCATAGCTGTCGTACACTTCTGGATCGAGGTGAATCCAAGTGTGCCGGTGCAATCCTTCTTGCACTTGAAGTAGCTATCGAACTCTCGGATGGAATTCAGAATCCGGAGGAAAAGCTTTCGACTCATCCGATAACGGCGCCGAAATGTTTTCTCACCGTGCAATGGAGCGTCAGTGAAGTAGTCCGAGTAGAGCATGCAATAGCCTTCCAGACGATGCAGATTCTTTGGTTTCACCCGCCCAAGCGCCGAGCCACCTCGCCGCGGCTTTTCACTGCTCGCGAGCAGGCCGACGAGCACCATGAGATACTCTTGCTCCTGGACGTCGGCTTCGGCTTCCTCCTTCAGCAACGCTGCGAGTGGCTCCTCATCTTCGGAGTCAATCGCCGGGCCGGGCAATTCACCAAACACCTTGTGGGCGAGGTGGGCGCAAGCCCGCCGGTGTACAGGCCTTGCGCGGTCGGAACGCCGAAAAAGGTGCCGAGACGGCGGCGAAGAGGCTGCCTCGGCAAAACCCCTTCTTTTTCCCGGTGGGAGATGGTCTACCTAGCTGCGGTGGGTGGTGGACGGCGCCGGGATCGGCTGGGTGGCGGCCGAGCGCGGGGGGTAGAAGGCGAATCTGGACATGTGGCTTGACTTTTCGCCTGCCAATGTGGCCCCAGGAACGCTTTTCCCTTGCCCCGGTGCCCCCGAGCGCCCCCAGTGCGCCGGGTTCACCCTGCGAACGCCGGGCACAAAAACGGGCCGAGCCGGCGGAATTCGGCGTCTTGGTGGTGCGACTGGGTCGTTTTTTCGGCGCAGGCGCAAAAAAATCGCCTGGGAAGGCCATTTTGGGTGCGTGGTTGGAGATGCTCTAACACCCCCGATGGAGGGTTCTTGTACCCCTTTCTCTCTTTAATGCAAGATACGTATGCTATGCGTATTCGAGAAAAGGCCCGGGTGTTTGAGACCCGTTTGAGAACCACGTCTTGGTCGTCCGATCGGGCCGTCCACCCGGGCGTTTGAGATGCAATTGGTGCGCCGAGCCGTCTTATCACGCGCCGTTAAGTCCGTTTCCGGCCTGCTAAACCCATCGAGGACTATCCAACGAGAGACTAGGACCTGCCCTGCCCAGCCCGGATCGGCCCGGCCTTTGCAAGCGGAAGCACACGACACCTCTATTGACCCACCTGCCTCCTCGTCCTCGTCCTCCTCCTCCACCTCGCTCCGCCCCCCCCGTCGCGCCCTCACCTCGCCGCGACAACCGCTACCGCCGCCGCGCAAAACCCCGTCCCACACCCCAGCGCCCAACCCCTATCCACCCCAACCAGATCGATCGGCGGCACCTTCTGCTCCCAATCCCGCGGCATCGCCCCTGAGTCTCCCACCGCTGAAGCCCACACCGAGTTCCTCCTCCTCCTCCTCGTCTGCCGCTGCCGTCGCCTCCCGCCGAAGGACGCATGCTACGAGGCTCGGTTCTCGCGTACTTTCTCCGCTGATCCCGTCTGCTGCTCCTGGACTGGCGCGGACATCCGGAAGGGACGCGATCCCTTTTGCTGGTAAGGAAGCCCTAGCTTGCTCAGATTATCGCGTGTTTTGCTCTTCGCGCAGCGAGCAATTGAATCCAGCCAGATCCCTTTCTTCAAGATCGGTCTCAGTTGACCCTATTCTCATCGCTAGGACTGTCAAGGTGCGGGTGCATCCCCCATCGCCCATGTATTTCGGCCCCTGAACTAATACTACTTTGAGATCCTGAACAATACCACTAGCACCAGTCTATTCTCCCCATGCCCCTGTGCCGGGGTGGGGGTGGGTTGGGGGATCGTTTATCAGTGTTCGAAGAGGCGGATGCCTAGGCGTAGGCAACACCCTCCTGCCTAGGTACCTAGTGCTGGTGTGTCTTATGACTAGCGCGGTGGTGAACCATGGTACTTTGCCAGCTTGTTTTGCTTCATGTGGGATCATTAATACTTCAGTTCAAAACTTAATAGGAACTATTTAGTTTTGATGGGGAAAAGTAGGGGTCAGAGTGACTTACCATTGTTTGGTCAAGCGAGTTTTCGGTAATATGTGAAACGGTGCTTCCTGTTTTGGCGTTTTTCCTTTGAACCAGTAATCAAAAGGAACTCTATATGTCTGCGATTTTTACAGCAGTAAATTCAGTGAATTGATTTGTGTAACTTTGAGATTTTGCATCTCAATTCTAACTGTTGCTAGATGCTGCATTTACTTTTGCTCCAAAATTGCCCAATGTTATGTCAACCTGCCCTGTCAGGAAGCTTTATTAGCATACTGGAGATTATGCAATCTCAAATTCTTTATAAAATATCCAGCATCGATTCATCTATGGTTAAATTGAAATAATTTATCGCTGGTTTTGTATGTTAGGCTACTGCAGTTTTTGATACATATCCACCTTTCAATGCATCGTGTCGGGAGTGCTGGAAACACGGCCGGTTCAAGTCGACCGAGAAAGGAGAAGCGCTTCACATATGTGCTCAATGATGCTGATAATAAAAAGGTCAGCCCCGCTTCAGTATTAACTAGTTGTTCTTAGGTATTGCAGTTAGCTTGAAACAGTTCTTGCTACACCCAAAAGTCCTCATGCATTTCCTTCTGCTTGTTTTTCAGCATTGTGCTGGAATCAACTGCTTATCGTACCTGAATGCTTCTGCTTCTGGTACAAGTGATTATCTTTTTACTGGGAGTCGCGATGGTACCTTGAAGAGATGGGAATACCAAAATGGGGATGCAAACTTTTCAGCAACCTTTGAGTCACATGTTGATTGGGTATGTTTTTCTATGTACTCCTGCTCCAGCTGATTTTACATTTTGAAATCGCGGTATTGCCTCTGTTTGAATTGCCATTGGATCATTTTCTTTTGTAATTTATTAGCTCAAGAGTATCAAACTAGATTTCAACATCAAATCAAGGGTGTTGTCATTACATTTTGTTAACATATTTATGGTTCGGTACAATCAATTCATTTCGGTTGTTATTCCATCTTTGCCTTTTTTGCATATATTTTTTATTGTGCTGTTCGAGTCTGAAATTCTGTGTATCCTTTGTAAATGGGTGGGAGGCCATCCAGAGTTCTGGACAATACTTGGGAGCAGGGCCAGTCCCTGTAACCTTTGCCATATTTGCTAAATTATTTGTTACTTGCATCCACGTGAAACAAGATGGGCTGGATGGAACATTCTCCTAGTCCTACATAGTTTTATTGTCCAATTATGGAAGTTAGGCAGTAGATTCTGTTAGTGGATGGAGAAATAAATCCGTCAGGACTTGAACTGATACTTGCTTCCTGCTTACATATGTTGACTCTCTTGTATCACCGCTGAAGTATTGCCTTGTTTTACAAGCTGCTATCTTTATTGTGCAGGTTAACGATGCCATTATTGTTGGCCAAAATCTTGTTTCCTGTTCCTCAGACACCACATTAAAGGTTTGTTGTTTCAGTGGCCCCTGTTTTTAGATTTTTTTTGTCGTGCCTGCATGCTTTTTTGTTTCCTATTTTTTTGTTGCCTAACCAATATATGTTTGTGTTGCTATTTTTTCACAGCGTTATAAAGTAAGTTCGGCAGGCATGTTTCAGAAACCCCAAACTAAGCCCCAATATCTATTTTTTACAGGTGTGGAATTGCTTAGCAGATGGTGCTTGTACCAAGACGCTCCGCCAGCATTCTGATTATGTGATATGTCTTGCTGCGGCTGAAAAGAATGTATATATTGCCAGACCTATGACTATGTGGAAGTATTAGTTCTATATCTACTATATTTTATTTGCTTTTTGTGCCTTTACTGTAGAACAATATTGTAGCCTCTGGTGGCCTTGGTGGTGAGGTCTTCATATGGGATCTTGATGCTGCTATTGCACCTATAGCCAAATCTGTAGATGCAAAAGAGGATGAGGTTCCTAACGGAAGCTCTGGACCTGCTTTGTCAACCTTGTGCAATGTAAATTCTAGTGGCAACATTGTTTCTACCAATGGAAAATCACATGGGTACAGTCCAATTGCTGCCAAAGGTCATAAGGATTCAGTTTATGCATTGGATATGAATGATACAGGGACATTGCTTGTCTCTGGTGGTACTGAAAAGGTATTGCACTATTCATCTTCAAGAGCAAGTATGTGATCCTTTAACTGCCATTTTATTTGGACCTTTTCTTATAGACTTCCTACTGGTTTGATATAGGTTGTTCGTGTTTGGGATCCCAGGACAGGTTCTAAGAACATGAAATTGAGAGGGCACACTGACAATATCAGGGCTTTGCTTATTGATTCCACTGGAAGGTTTGTGTTTAGGCATCGTCAACATAGATTCATCTAAGATAATGCATTGTCTGCAAATGAGTGGTTATGATGACATTAGATGTTTCAAAAGTGAATCATAGAACAGCTCAGACAATATTGTACCCATTTATGTGTTCCATATATACAGCTTTTGTAGACCATAAATTATCATCTATACATGTTCCTGGCCTAGCATTTTTAGTTTCCTATAGTTGCAGTCAACAACAAGCCCTTTATATTTTGGAGAAAGGTTACTGCTGAATCATTATCTTTTGCAAATAAGCATCCACTATCTTTTAAGTTGGATTAGTCACGTGATCAGTAGTTCAAAAGCCGTAACTTCACCACTGAAATCAATTGATTGCCCAAAGGGGACATTGATTGGCATGGTCATCATGCTGGTTACCATCCTAGTCAGGCAATGGTCAATGTCAGCCACTTCTATGTGTTATTAGTTGATGAGATGGAAATAACTCACATGGCACAAAAACTGACTAGGATGCAAATGTTTGTTTGTGGGAGCTGATGTGTCATATTTGAAAGGAACATGTGGTTTTTGATGATTAAATTACTGATTTTGGCTGCAAGGTTTAAAAAATGGTGTTGACCAACACTAGATAATGTTGACATGCTTTGTGGAACTTTCTTGAATCCCCTCTATTTTCATTAGAAGTTTGAAACTAGTTAACACTGTATAACACATTTCCAGGTATTGTCTATCAGGCTCATCTGACTCAATGATAAGGTAAATACAATGTTCATATTTTCTGTATTTGGTCATGATGCCAAGTAGGGATGCAGGCGGATGCATCCGTGAATGTCCACATGAAGATTATTAACACAGCATGATTATTAAAGTAACAGTGCATTAACTAATTTCCGGCATCGCGGACAATCACTGCGTCGCGGGCACGTTAGCCTGCATGCATAGATGCTGCAAATAATTTTTTGCATCTTGTCTAAATATGTTCGTACTTCGCAGACTATGGGATCTAGGACAGCAACGCTGTGTGCATTCTTATGCCGTTCACACTGATTCCGTTTGGGCGCTCGCAAGCACCCCTTCATTTGGTCATGTTTATAGTGGTGGAAGAGATCAGTCCGTGAGTAAAATATCTCGTTTTGTTGAATAATGTCTACAGTTCTAAGTCCTGAACTTCTCTGTTTTCCGTTGGTACAGGTGTACCTGACAGACCTCTCCACACGAGAGAGTGTTTTACTATGCACAAATGAACACCCAATCCTACAGTTGTCCTTGCAAGATGATACAATATGGGTTGCAACAACTGATTCTTCTGTTTATGGATGGCCAGCTGAAGGGCAAACCCCACAAAAGGTTTTTCAAAAGGGCGGCTCATTCTTAGCTGGGAATTTGTCATTCTCAAGAGCAAGAGCTTCTTTAGAAGGATCAGCACCTGTAAGCATGACAGTTGCCATCTTTTCATCTGTTACGTTACTTTATCAGACATGTTATGTTCTGGCTTCCGAGCAGTGACGTCACATTTCTGAGATGCGCCATAATAATAAGTTAATAACTCATTATTTCCGAGACATGCAATCTGTGATGATAGTTTCATCTCCTATAGCCGACTAGTAATCATGTACATGCAATGCACGTTGCTATTATTTTGGATATTGGTTGCACGTTGATACTAGTTAGGATATTAACTGCGCGTTAATTACGTGGTTAGCACTCACCTAGATATGTATGATATTAATTGAATGCTAAACATGTTGAGTGCTCAACGTTGGAGTAATCTGGTTGTTTGATTGGCATGGTTTGATGGTTGAGATTAGTTGGATCTGCCCCTTTGAGTCTTTTTATATTGGTATAACTATTTACATGTCTGTTAACTTTGGGGCAAATTATTCTAGATCTTTGTGTCATGCAATGCAAGCCATGTAATATTTACTTTGAGGTCTTGTTTTTCCCATGTTAACCAGCTATCTTTATTTCTCAGAGATGATGGCAAATAAACACTGGGATTTGTTTTTTGCTACATAATTTCTATGTTTATATTCTACTTTGGGCACTATTCAAAATTAATGCCAGATACACCTCAGTTTCTTTTTTAGCCTTTTGTCTAAAATTATGTGCTTATGATACCCATGTTTCATTGATCTACTCAACTCTATACCTGTTTTTGCTTGACTGATCAGCAACAGTTATTTTTACTTGGTCATCTTGCACAGGTGTACATGTTAATAACTTCTATTTTCTAAACCACTCTAGGTGCCTGTATACAAAGAGCCATCTTTCACTATTCCTGGAGTTCCAGCTATAGTTCAACATGAGATCATGAATAATAGAAGGCATGTCCTGACAAAGGTGATTATAAGATATTTTCAAATTTGTCTTTGTTGTTATCAAACGCAACAAGTGGCATCATCCACCTTCATCCTATTTTACAGGATACTGTTGGTTCTGTCAAATTATGGGAGATTACTCGAGGAGCTGTTATCGAAGATTTTGGCAAGGTTCCTATTCCCTCTCGATGTCTTGAGTGCACTTTTCCTCATGGATAATATACAAATGTTAAGAGCTAGCAGCATTGCTAGGTCGTATCCAAATTTGAGAAGCTCACAGTTCATATGGATCTCTTTTGAATAAATTGGAAGGTTTGCTAGAATGTTAAGCCACTTCATTTTGCTTGCAGGTTTCGTTTGATGATAAGAAAAAGGAGTTATTTGAGATGGTATAACTGCCAAATCATGATTTTTTTTGTTTATGTTTTATTTAAAGATGCTCTGCATATTGCTATATCACATGCTTCTCTATTTTAGGTTAGCATACCTGCATGGTTCACCATGGACGCTCGATTGGGGTGCCTGTCTGTTCACCTGGATATTCCACAATGCTTTTCCGCAGAAATATATGCGGTTGATTTGAATGTTACTGGAGCACAGGAAGATCTTAAGGTTTGCACAAAAACATATCATAATGCGGACTATGGTTATTTTTTGTTTAAGCTTACCCACTGTTCAGAAATTAGTTGGATCAGTAGTTCATCTATGTTCTTGAGTTGCAATGGAAATATCGTGTTATTAATATTTGTTATTTCATTTTTACTGTAAACCTTTCATTACACCTATTAAAAAATTCACTTTGCCATAGTATGGTTGCCACTAGCAAGTCATCTTCTGAACAGTTGTCCAAAAATTGTGCAGATTAATTTGGCTCATGAGACTCTTCGTGGTTTGTTAGTTCATTGGAGTAAACGAAGGCCGAAACCAGGCCCACACAGCTTGTCCAATGGTGATTCTTCAATAGGGAAAGATGTATCATTGAAAAATTTGCCACATTCAAGATCTGACGTCGACGATGGAAGCGAAAACCATGCAAATAATGTGCTTCCCTCGTTTGAGTTCTCCACGGTTTCGCCTCCATCAATTATCACGGAAAGTTCTAGTGGAGGGCCTTGGAGAAAGAGAATTACCGATTTGGATGGAACCGAGGATGATTTGCCATGGTGGTGCGTGGACTGTGCTGAGAACGGCCGATTTCCAAAAGAGAACACAAAGTAATTTATCATCTCAACATGTTTTTATCCCGAGATGATATTTTAGTTTGATATCTTTGAAACATGTTTCCCGTCCTTGGATATAGCTACCTTAGTAATTGGAGTAGCAAAGCATTTTAGAAGGCGAAACACTTTATTGCAGTAGTTTGCAAGCCTGTGTTATTGTGATGATGCTTAACTTTTAAATTGTTGCAAGTTTTTTGTTCTGGCCATATTCTTATGACCTTCCAAGTCTTGAACCCAGTCAGTCATGGTATGTTTCCATACATATATTTTTCATGTAGCAGTGGCAATGGATTTCGGAATTCCAAAGATGATATATGATTTTGGTGTGGAGTGATTGATTATCCATCCTTGAGCTCAAATATGCTAGTATGATTTTACTGTTTATTTATCCTTGAACTTTCGTGAAGCTGTATTACCTTCCCCAGACCCCACCTGGTGTGGGAGCTTCTAGCACTGGGTCTATCTTTTTTTATTTCTTTCAGTTAATGATGTGATATTTGTTCTGCAATATACCCTAATTGGGAGAACCACTTGCAGACTGAAAATTCGAACTCTCAGTAAATATGTTCCTGACACTGCTTCCCCTTTTGAAATGTAGGTGCGGCTTTTATTTGCATCCGGCCGAAGGCTCACCTGCACCAAACATAACGCAAGGGAAACTCAGCGCCCCACGGATATTGCGAGTTCTCAAAGTAAGATGTTAACTGAAATCAGTTATCTAGAACAATGTTAAAGATATAAGTTGCAAAGGGTGAATTTCTCTCGACAAAAAAAGTGGCATAAGGTGAAGGATGGAAGCAGATTTGGCGATCCATGGAAGTACTATATGTCAATCGGCTACATGCTCTCTCCGTCCCAAAATAAGTCTCACTTTGTACTTGGTACAAAGTTGAGACACTTATTTTGGGACGGCGGGAGTACATGGGAAGAAACACGGAGATAGCTAACTAACTAGTTTTTTTCTTATCTGCCTTTGTTTTTTGAGCAGCTAACTACTCCCTCCGTCCGGAAATACTTGTCATCAAAATGGATAAAAAGAGATGTATCTAAAACTAAAATATATCTAGATACATCCCCTTTTATCCATTTTGATGACGAGTATTTCCGGACGGAGGGAGTACCTTGACAATAGATGTCTAACGCTATTTTTCAGTACCCTAGCTGAATCATACAAATATTGATAATACGATACAGTCACATATTATGAACAAGTTATTGCTGTTGTTATGTAGGGAGTATCATCTTATTTTATGTCATCTATTAAATTTGTTTCTGTATACAGGTTGCTAACTATGTTGTTGAGAAGCTTGTTCTTGAGAAACCATTGGATGGAAGTCCGGACAGCACATTTGCCATGGGTTTGACCTCTGGCACATCAGCCCTAGATAGTTCTTCACGGCTTGGACTAAAGCCATGGCAAAAACTGAAACCTTCTGTTGAGATATTGTGCAACAACCAGGCAAGTATTCATAAGGCATAATGGAAGCCCGCATTACATTTTGTGGTTTGAGAGCAAACTTATCATTGTGCAGTTGTGTTAAAGAATACTTTTTGCAGCAGGTTCTGTCACCTGAGATGAGTTTGGCGACAGTGCGGACATATATTTGGAAGAAGCCGGAGGATTTGATTCTTAATTACAGAGTGGTCCAATCAAGATAATTGCAACCTACTCCCTCCGTTCCTAAATACTTGTCTTTCTAGGCATTTCAACAAGTGACTACATACGGAGCAAAATGAGTGAATCTACACTCTAAAATATGTCTACATACATCCGTATGTAGTAGTCATTTGAAATGTCTAGAAAGACAAATAGGAACGGAGGGAGTAAAATACATCCGCTCGTTTGGTTCACCATAGGTGCTGAGCATATCTGCATTGGAGATGGCATCGTTGAAGATAACCATATGACCTATAGGATGCAAGTGTTCCATTCTTGTGCTGCTCTTTGGTGCCGTTCCCAGAACTACAGCAACTTAATTCCTCCTCTGTAAAGTTTTTCTGTGAATCTTGTATCTCCAGGCTTCTAGTGAGATTGTATCATAGCACAGGTGTAATGATCTGCTAGCTACCAGGCTTGTATATCTAGAGATTTGGATTTCTCAATAAAGCTTCTAAATGGGATAAAAGAAATTATTTCTTCCCCCTCCACGTACAAAATGATTTGATTGTAAGAAAACATTTTTTTTCTGCTTTGGACTTAACCCTGTTTCCATCTTCTTGGGATGAGGTGTAAGAGAATAAAATTATTCCAGTTGGCCTGCTGTTTTGTCTTGTTCACGTGAAAGTCTGCGTTGCTGTGTGCCGGGGCTCAAAATATTCAGGGCATTGGTCAGGTTGGTCAATTGTTGAAAAAGAGAATCTGAGCGTGTTTGGCATTGTAACAGATTGTCATCATAATTGAATATGATCGAAGCATACTAGGCCCTCTTTCATTCCAATGAATTACATAGGAATCTTGGAGTTATAGAACTTATATGGCTTGTTTCATTGTATATTTGTATTACCTCCGTCCGAATTACTCTTAGATTTGTCGATACGGAGGGAGTACTATTTGGATACAAATTCCTTATATCGTTTACTTTGCATGTAATCCCCACTAGCTCAATTCTCTTGGCATGCAACTATGTACCCCACCATATTTAATTCTCTAAACATTCAACTACGCCAATTCACTATGCCACTTTACATGGAAAAAGATCCACCTTAACATGCATCATGCATGATAGTTATATTACTAAATTTTATAAAACTATATAATAATCAAATAAATTAAATTATATGTGCTTGAGTTTCAATTCTCATATTGCTAATTAGAACACTAAAGTTTCATACCGTCAAATCTCATGGAATTATTGCATCCAATCCTTGGTGCAACACGTCCGCACCTGCACACATCCAACCTCTCCACACGTGCCCCCCTCACCAAGGGCCCACTCAACATGCATGGCAAAAGATTTTCCATTCTATTATTCTACTTATATTCAATAGATATTTTTCAATTGTACAATAATCGAATAAAAATATATAATATGTATTTTAGGTTCACTTCATATATTATTAATACAAACATTCACGCCCCGTACAACCAAATCATTAAAATATATTGCAAACTACTACTAAGTGTAGAGAAAAAAGTGATAAAATTCACGGTATCAAATCAATATCATTGAAAATGTCCTAGCTCAATATGCAACCAAGCATGCAAAGAGGCTCAAATGTTCTAAATATGCTACCTATATTCAAAAAATATTTATAGTTACAAAATACTCACATTTACTTTTAGGTTTAGTTCTTACATTATTAATCCAATGTTCATATTACCAAATCTCATTTACATATATCGCAGCAATTTCCGTAGCAATGCGCGGCGTATCATCTAGCTTTTATGGACAATGGTAATTATGACATGTATCTAATCCTTTTGACTTACTTGTGTGGTCGCCTAAAATGCATTGTCAGAATTAGGTTAAGTACCTAAAGGAATGTATAGCAAGGTGTATCACCCTCCTTTAGAAGCACTATATTATCTTATTTAAGGGACACTATCTTCGGTTCAGTAAAACTACCCAAGCTGTTGGATCTTGCTCTTGCTCAGTTAGAACTCAGAAAAGATCCTTTGAAAATGTGCTTTGAGACAGAGACATCGGTTTTTAGACCAGAACAAGGAGATTGGCTTCTGTTGTTAGGAATGATGACTTGTAAATCTTCAATCTCGTAGAGCTTCAATTGTGACATGACCAATTTTGAAGTTGGTGCTACTAAGAAAGGCCTCTATGTCGAGGAGTTAGGGAACCTTGCCGTTTAGGGTTGGCCTAGGTATTTGGCTTCTCTCCGCTCCTGTTAACGGTTGGCTAAGTCCTATGTTTTCGCTCTTGGTTCCATTTGCTTTGGTTGTTTTGGTATTCTGTTCTAGACTTGCGCGTTGTTGAGCGAAACTGTTGTCGGGGTTGCTTCTGCTGCATCCGGTTATCCCTATGTTGTTCCCAGGATCCAAATCTTGGATGCTTTGAGTCGACATTACCGATAAATTATTATGTAAGGCTCTATACAATAGACCATTGATGTAATGCAAGTGCACATGATTAGTTGAAGCGCGGTTCATAGGTAGTATTGCAACCCAGTTTATGTGTCGGACTAGGAGAGCCAAAGGAAGCCAACTATCAGCCCGACAACTACGTTGCCACGTATGCAATTATGCTCGCACTCAAACCTTAGTTTTGAATAGTCTATTCTATCGGTTCATAGGAGTATGGTAAATAAGAGAATTAACTAAGTATGAATTGGAATGTAAATTAAATACTAAGACTGAATGAGGAAGTAACTAAAGAGGTTTAATGCAGATGAAGGAAGCTGTAATAAGGCTAAAGACATTCTCATGGAGTCCGGATTCACCACCGTTAGTCATAATCTACCATGTGTGAGAAATCCAACAATAAGATACATACTAATGCCTTAGTCCCGCATCATGCACAAACCACCATTAACCCTTCATGACTGCTGCCAAAATATGATAATGATTAAGAGTCTCCCCATGGATGTGACATAAAGCATATTGGTCTCTGATATTCTCTTACCGATGGTCTGCTAAGCAGAAAGGTAACTTCTATCACCGTTGTACCTCTAACCCTGCTTTGTAATGATAATAATATCCTTCATGTCCATGAAGGGCAAAATATTATGAAGTCAACTTTCGCACAATAACATGAAGACCATTGCCACAAACCATATAACACAGATTAAATACCTCATATAAATACTTGGACTCTTGCACATCCCTGGGAAGTAGGAGAACTTCTTAGACATCTAAGTAATGAACATAAAGGTTAGAGTCAATTTACAACCCAACAACATGTTGGTGAAGGAGAGAGTCATGGTGGTGATGGTGATGGAGGCAGTGGTGCCGAGGTGGAGATGGCGGCGCTAGTGGAGGAGAGGGCACCAGGCATCCACCCGGTGCGTGGCTTTGGTGGAGACTCCCTCTTTCTTGTTCCTTGTCTTGGTCTTTCCTTTATGATGAAGATGGATTCTTTGGTGATTGATGGCAGCCAGGGGTCCTTGATGCGGAGCATCCCACGGTCACCCCCATGGACCTACCTTCGTCTTCCCAAGTGCCAAGATGACTGATGACACGAGCACGTGCAAGAGCTATCGAGACCGAGGTGACATCTCTCCTTAATGAGCTTCCGTATGAACCACGTGAGACATGGCTACTACCCCAGTAGGAAATGCTATGTGTGCTTAGGTATGAAGAAGGCCACCTCGGAGACACTTTGAATGAAGACCAAGTCCCCACGGAGGCGCACAGAGGAGCACGATGAAAGGGATCGCTGAAATGCTACAACGGCCAGATATCCGACGCCTGAAGGCTCGAGCAATAGCAGCAAGGCAGCCGCTGTAAAGCTCCAGGAGCCGGACATCCGGCCCGACAACTCCGGACATCCGGCCGAGCCCCGAAAATCTGGCTCCGGACACCAGTTCCGCGACCAGTCCCCATGCGGGACATTCGGTCCCGATCCTGGGCATCCGGCGGCCCGCGAAGCCCCGAACATCCGGCGACCAGCGAAGCCCCAGACATCAGGCACCTATGTGTGCCTAATCAGGTTAGAGGCCCATGTATCCCCTCTCCTCCTCTTCTATCTCGTGGTACACTATATATAGACCCCACCTCCTCCTAGTTAGGGTTAGCAAAGTATATTGAGATATTATAGAGAGCTTTTCTCATCTACCCCTCCTCTTGAAGATCAAGACCTATTAGGAGAAGGTCCTGTAGGAACGAAGTATGTCTACCAGAGGGGGGGGGTGAATGGGAGTTTTAAATCTTCTTCGGAAAACTCAAAACTCTCAAAACCCAGCAGTGGAGCGAATAAAAATACTAACTACACCGAACTAAAACTAAGTACCGAATGGAAACTAAAACATGCATCAAGACAAATCACATGAAAGAAAACATGTCTAGTGTAAGCATGGGTCGCAGAGGTAACCAATGATGCTTGATGGCGATAGGGTATTTGTTCGACCAGTTTGTCCTTCTGCACAAGGACTACAACACAGAAGATAAACTCTCTTCACCCTATTCTCCTCGACAATTGGTTCATCAACCAATGTCGATTACTCATGGTAGATACTTGAGGGCGATCTCCGAACCTTTACAGACTTCTTCTCCGAGAACCACAATCACTCTTGGTCTCTGAAGAAATTGACACCTATCCGTCTAGAGAGTTTACAGCTCTCAAGAGTAATAGGTGGAGCGTACTGGACTTAGATTCGAGTGATGCTAAACCACTATCTAATTCTTTGGCTCTAGGGGTTTTCTCTCGGAGGATTTTCAACTCAAATCGCTCAGAGAGGGGGTTGCTCAACAATCTTCTCAGAATCAAACAGAGCAGCCACCGGACAAAGCCAGCGTGGGGTGGCTATTTATAGCCTCAGCCTTCCCTGATGGGAAATGACCATTTTGGACACGTGGTCCAGCCAATGGCCAACCGACACGTTCACACCGATCGGATTTTGGAGAAACGGTTGTCGGATTTTGGGTTCCGCAAACCCTTGATAGGTTTGAACTCTGGGGTGCATGCGGAGATCTCAACCTACCCAGCCTGTCTACTCACGATCCTCACAGCCTAGCGCAGCGAGCTCAACGAGACAGAGAGACACAACAGTTTATCCTGGTTCGGGCCACCTTGCGGTGTAATGCCCTACTCTAGCTTTGTGGTGGATTGCCTCTAGGGGCTGAGGATGAACTAGTATAGAGGACAAACGACCTCAGGAGGTGAGGTGTTCTTGAGCTCAAGTGGGCTGGTGAAGGAGAAATGGATTCGCTCCGTTCGTATCTCTCCCTTCTACGGTGGTGGCTAAGTCCTATTTATACTGGCCTTGGTCCTCTTCCCAAATGTTGGCGGGAAGGGATCTCACAACGGCCAAATTTGAAGGGGGACAAGAAGTACATCCTATCCTGACTAAAGTGGTCTTTGCCTGCAAAAGCCTCTGGTCATGACGCCGTGGTGCGCTCGGTGATGACCTCCGTCCTGCCGTCCTAGCGGTCTTGGTCTTGTTGCACCAGAATGGAAACCTTTGGCTGGTTCCTGGGACTTCGCGCCTGTTGCTTACCTCCTTTGCACCAAAGAGGAAACTGGTACTCTGCGCCCGCCTGGCCTTGATCGTCATGGCTCACGTCAGCTGAGCCTCATGAGGTGCGCCTTGCATAGAGATCTCCGCTCCTCGGGAGCCAGCCTGGGGAGGCCGATCCCTTTGGAGGTCTTGGTGTCGTCCGCCTCGCGAGGCTTGCCCCCCCGCGAGGGTCTTGAGTTGTTGATGCTGAAGCTGGGCCATACCAGGCCGTCGATGGAGCCACGCAGCCGCAGGCAGGCAAGTCTGGGTACCCCCGTATCCAGAACACGGACAGTAGCCCCCAGGCCCAAGGCGCGCTTGGACTTGGCTTCTAGGCGAAGCCAAAGGGCAAGTGCGGAGCACCGCGGAACCTAACCGCCTGCGGCCTTGGATGATGCGTGGCGACTGATGGGACGTGGGCGTCTCCACTTCCCCATGCTGCCTCGGCAACCGTTTGACTTGACGAGTCGATGCTACATGCAGAAGATCATCATTATGCGAGGTCGTGGAGGCCGACGGTTGGCCTCCCTCTGGCTATAAATGAGGGGAGGGGCAGAGCCCCCTCGCTCATCTCTTCCTCCGTCTTCTCGCTGATCGTCCCCTTTCCTTCTCCATCTTGCGGTTGTTTCCATGGCGCCGATCAGGAGGTTTCTGCGGCCAAAAAGGGAAAAGCCCCTCAGGAGGGGCCTGATCCACTTCCGCCGAAGAAGCGGTTCTGCCGTCCATGCGATGCCGGCGTGGGGCGGGAGGTGACCAGGCATTGGCAAGCAAGGCCTCCGCCCAGCTTCCCCCTTCCTCTGTACGCCCATGCGTAGGGCGGCGATGCGCGCCGTCGAGCAATCCCAGCTGGCGAAGGACGAGCCGTTGCTGTCCTGCCTGCTGAGCCACGGGCCCATGAGAGGGTAGCTCACGTGAGTTCATGGTGTGGGCGGTGATGGCACCCGCCTCGTTGATCCGGATCACGAGGTTTTTCACCGACGAACTGCCATCGAGGGGGCCACTCGAGTTGTGGCTGCAGCATGCCGGGTGCTGCAGCCTGGCCACCCGGGCTGAGTTCGAGGTGGTGCCCCTGGTGATGTCTTCATGACCCACGGATGGGGCGAGGTTGCCCGAACCTGCCGCGGGAGGGGCCCCTTGCGATCCACTTCGCGTACGACGGCGCCTCCACTCTGTTCTTCAAGGTCTTTGACGAGGAGGGCCGGCGGCTGGAGTGCTACCCCGGGGGAAGCAGCCCGTAGGATGCAGCCATGGGTGATGGACCCGTCTCTGCCCCCACTGGTGTCTCCTCCAGCAACAGCGACAACTCCTGGGAATCCAGCGACTCTCCGGAGCCCAGCGAATCTCCGGAGTCCAGCGACGAAAGCTACTTGCCGCCAAGCTCCCGCCGTGGCTGGAGTGCGGCAGCAGCAGCTGCTCGGCATCGTCAGTGATTCATGCCGGTCTGGCTCCTCGAAGCCTTTTCTTCTTTTGTTTCCCTACGCGGAATTAGGACTAGCCCCGCGGGGGCATGTAAGAATCGAAATGCTTTAATTCCAGCGTTGTTCTCCTTGTCTTTATGATGAAATCGCGTATCCCACTTGGGCACAGTCCCCCCCTTTCCTCTCCTTAGGTAGGATAGCGCTCTGAGCCGTCGGGACCCAGTCCCCAGGCAGGCTTCAGCCGTCGCTAGTATTGTTGGGGAACATAGTAATTTCAAAAAATTTCCTACGTACACACAAGATCATGGTGATGCATAGCAATGAGAGGGGAGAGTGTGTCCACGTACCCTCGTAGATCGAAAGCGAAAGCGTTAGCAAAACGCGGTTGATGTAGTCGTACGTCTTCATGATCCGATCGATCAAGTACCGAACGCACGTCACCTCTGAGTTCTTGCACACGTTCAGCTCGATGACGTCCCTCAAACTCCGATCCAGCCGAGCTTCGAGGGAGAGTTCCGTCAACACGACGGCGTGATGACGATGATGATGTTCTACCGACGCAGGGCTTCGCCTAAGCACCGCTACGATATTATCAAGGAGGACTATGGTGGAGGGGGGCACCGCACACGGCTAAGAGATCAATGATCAATTGTTGTGTCTATGGGGTTCCCCCTCCCCCGTATATAAAGGAGTGGAGGAGGGGGCCGACCAAGGGGAGGAGGCGTGCCCAAGGGGGGAGTCCTACTTCGAAGCTCAATACCTAGTTCAATACATATTTGGAGAGGGAGATGGAAGGAAGAGGAAGGAGGGAGGAAGGAAAGGGGGGGGCCCTCCCAATTTGGATTGGGCTGGGGGGCGCCCCCTCCCTTGCTCCTTTCCCCTCCTTTCCACTAAAGCCCATTGAGGCCCATATACCTCCCGGGGGGTTCCGATAACCTCCCGGAGCTCCGATATTGTCCCAATCTCACCCGTAACCATTCCAGTGTCCAAATATAGTCGTCCAATATATCAATCTTTATTTCTCGACCATTTCGAGACTCCTCGTCATGTCCATGATCACATCCGGGACTCCGAACTACCTTCGGTACATCAAAACACATAAACTCATAATATAACCATCATCTAACTTTAAGCGTACGGACCCTACGGGTTCGAGAACTATGTAGACATGACCGAGACACGTCTCCAGTCAATAACCAATAGCGGAACCTGGATGCTCATATTGGCTCCCACATATTCTACGAAGATCTTTATCGGTCAAACCGCATAACAACATACGTTGTTCCCTTTGTCATGGGTATGTTACTTGCCCGAGATTCGGTCGTCGGTATCTCAATACCTAGTTCAATCTCGTTACCGACAAGTCTCTTTACTCGTTATGTAATGCATCATCCCGCAACTAACTCATTAGTCACATTGCTTGCAAGGCTTATAGTGATGTGCATTACCGAGAGGGCCCAGAGATACCTCTCCGACAATCGGAGTGACAAATCCTAATCTCGAAATACGCCAACTCAACAAGTACCTTCGGAAACACCTGTAGAGCACCTTTATAATCACCCAGTTACGTTGTGACGTTTGGTAGCACACAAAGTCTTCCTCCGGTAAGCGGGAGTTACATAATCTCATAGTCATAGGAACATGTATAAGTCATGAAGAAAGCAATAGCAACATACTAAACGATCAAGTGCTAAGCTAACGGAATGGGTCAAGTCAATCACATCATTCTCCTAATGATGTGATCCCGTTAATCAAATGGCAAATCATGTCTATGGTCAGGAAACTTAACCATCTTTGATTCACGAGCTAGTCAAGTAGAGGCATACTAGTGACACTACGTTTGTCTATATATTCACACATGTATTATGTTTCCGGGTAATACAATTCTAGCATGGATAATAAACATTTATCATGAAATAAGGAAATAAATAATAACTTTATTATTGCCTCTAGGGCATATTTCCTTCAGTCTCCCACTTGCACTAGAGTCAATAATCTAGTTCACATCATCATGTGATTTAACATCAATATTCACATCTGTATGTGATTAACACCCATAGTTCACATCGTCATGTGACCAACACCCAAAGGGTTTACTAGAGTCAATAATCTAGTTCACATCGCTATGTGATTAACACTGAAAGAGTACTAAGGTATGATCATGTTTTTCTCATGAGAGAAGTTTAGTCAACGGGTCTGTCACATTCAGAGCCGTATGTATTTTGCAAATATTCTATGTATACAATGCTCTGCATGGAGCTACTCTAGCTAATTGCTCCCACTTTCAATATGTATCCAGATTGAGACTTAGAGTCATCTGGATCGGTGTAGAAGCTTGCACTGTTGTAACTCTTTACGACGAACCCTTTTATCACCTCCATAATCGAGAAACATCTCCTTAGTCCTTACTAAGGATATTCTTGACCGTTGTCCAGTGACCTACTCCTAGATCAAAATTGTACTCCCTTGCCAAACTCAGAGCAAGGTATACAATAGGTCTGGTACACATCATAGCATACTTTATAGAACCTATGACTGGGGCATAGGGAATGACTTTTCATTTTCTTTCTATTTTCTGTCATGGTCGGGTTTTGAGTCTTACTCAACTTCACACCTTGCAACACAGGCAAGAACTCCTTCTTTGACTATTCCATTTTGAACTACTTCAAAATCTTATCAAGGTATGTACTCGTTGAAAATCTTATCAAGCGTCTTGATCTATCTCTATAGATCTTGATGCTCAATGTGTAAGCAGCATTACCGAGGTCTTTCTTTGAAAAACTCTTATTCAAGTATCCTTTTATGCTATCCAGAAATTCTATATCATTTCCAATCAACAATATGTCATCTACACATAGTATTAGAAATGCTACAGGGCTCCCATTCACTTTCTTGTAAATACATGCTTCTCCAAAAGTCTGTATAAAACCATATGCTGTGATCACACTATCAAAGCGTTTATTCCAACTCCGAGAGGCTTGCACCAGTCCATAAATGGATCGCTGGAGCTTGCACACTTTGTTAGCACCTTTTGGATCGACAAAACCTTCTGGTTGCATCATATACAACTCTTCTTCCAGAAATCCATTCAGGAATGCAGTTTTGACATCCATTTGCCAAATTTCATAACCATAAAATGCGGCAATTGCTAACATGATTCGGACAGACTTAAGCATCGCTACGGGTGAGAAAAGTCTCATCATAGTCAACCCCTTGAACTTGTCGAAAACCTTTCGCAACGAGTCGAGCTTTGTAGAAAGTAACATTACCATCAGCGTCAGTCTTCTTCTTGAAGATCCATTTATTCTCGATGGCTTGCGGATCATCGGGCAAGTCCACCAAAGTCCACACTTTTTTCTCATACATGGATCCTATCTCAGATTTCATGGCCTCCAGCCATTTCGCAGAATCTGGGCTCATCATCGCTTCCTCATAGTTCGTAGGTTTATCATGGTCTAGTAACATGACTTCCAGAACAGGATTACCGTACCACTCTGGTGTGGACCGTACTCTGGAAGACCTACGAGGTTCTGTAGTAACTTGATCTGAAGTTTCATGATCATCATCATTAGCTTCCTCACTAATTGGTGTAGGAATCACTGGAACTAATTTCTGTGATGAACTACTTTCCAATTCGGGAGAAGGTACAATTACCTTATCAAGCTCTACTTTCCTCCCACTCACTTCTTTCGAGAGAAACTCCTTCTCTAGAAAGGATCCATCTTAGCAACGAATATGTTGCTTTCGGATCTGTGATAGAAGGTGTACCCAACAGTTTCCTTTGGGTATTCTATGAAGACGCACTTCTCCGATTTGGGTTCGAGCTTATCAGGTTGAAACTTTTTCACATAAGCATCGCAACCCCAAACTTTAAAAAACGACAACTTTGGTTTCTTGCCAAACCACAGTTCATAAGGCGTCGTCTCAATGGATTTTGATGGTGCCCTATTTAAAGTGAATGTAGCTGCCTCTAATGCATAATCCCAAAATGATAATGGTAAATCGGTAAGAGACATCATAGATCGCACCATATCTAATAAAGTGTGGTTACGATGTTCGGACACACCATTACGCTGTGGTGTTCCAGGTGGCATGAGTTTGTGAAACTATTCCATATTGTTTTAATTGAAGACCAAACTCGTACCTCAAATATTCGTCTCCGCGATCAGATCGCAGAAACTTTATTTTCTTGTTATGATGATTTTCTACTTCATTATGAAATTCTTTGAACTTTTCAAATATTTTAGACTTATGTTTCATCAAGTAGATATACTCATATCTGCTCAAATCATCTGTGAAGGTCAGAAAGTAACGATACCCACCACAAGCATCAACACTCATTGGACCGCATACATCGGTATGTATTATTTCCAACAAGTCAGTTGCTCGTTCCATTGTTTCGAAGAACGGAGTTTTAGTCATCTTGCCAAAAGGCACGGTTCACAAGCATCAAATGATTCATAACCAAGTGATTCCAAAAATCCATCTTTATGGAGTTTCTTCATGCGCTTTACTCCGATATGACCCAAACGGCAGTGCCATAAATAAGTTGCACTATCATTATTAACTTTGCATCTTTTGGCATCAATATTATGAATATGTGTATCACTATGATCGAGATCCAACAAACTATTTTCATTGGGTGTATGACCATTGAAGGTTTTATTCATTTAAACAGAACAACAATTATTCTCTGACTTTAAATGAATAACGTATTGCAATAAACATGATCAAATCATATTCATGCTCAACGCAAACACCAAATAACATTTATTTAGGTTTAACACTAATCCCAAACGTATAGGGAGTGTGCGATGATGATCATATCAATCTTGGAATCACTTCCAACACACATCGTCACTTCACCCTCAACTAGTCTCTGTTTATTCTGTAACTCCTGTTTCGAGTTACTAATCTTAGCAACCGAACAAGTATCAAATACTCAGGGGCTACTATAAACACTAGTACGGCACACATCAATAACCTGTATATCAAGTATACCCTTGTTCACTTTTCCATCCTTCTTATCCACCAAATATTCAGGGCATTTCTGTTTCCAGTGACCATTTCCTTTGCAGTGTAAGCACTCAGTTTCAGGCTTTGGTCCAACTTTGGGCTTCTTCGCGGGAGTGACAACTTGCTTGGCATTCTACTTGAAGTTCCCTTTCTTTCCCTTTGCCCTTTTCTTGAAACTAGTGGTCTTGTCAATCATCAACACTTGATGCTCTTTCTTGATTTCTACCTTCGTTGATTTCAACATCGCGAAGAGCTCGGGAATCGTTTTCGTCATCCTTTGCATACTATAGTTCATCACGAAGTTCTACTAACTTGGTGATGGTGACTATAGAACTGTGTCAATCACTATCTTATCTGGAAGATTAACTCCCACTTGATTCAAGTGATTGTAGTACCCAGACAATCTGAGCACATGCTCACTAGTTGAGCAATTCTCCTCCATCTTTTAGCTATAGAACTTGTTGGAGACTTCATATCTCTCAACTCGGGTATTTGCTTGAAATATTAACTTCAACTCCTGGAACATCTCATATGGCCCATGATGTTCAAAACATCTTTGAAGTCCCGATTCTAAGCCGTTAAGCATGGTGCACTAAACTATCAAGTAGTCATCATATTGAGCTAGCCAAACGTTCATAACGTCTGCATCTGCTCCTGCAATAGGTCTGTCACCTAGCGGTGCATCAAGGACATAATTCTTCTGTGCAACAATGAGGATAATCCTCAGATCACGGATCCAATCCGCATCATTGCTACTAACATCTTTCAACACAGTTTTTTCTAGGAACATATCAAAATAAACATATGAAAGCAACAACGCGAGCTATTGATCTACAACATAATTTGCAAAATACTACCAGGACTAAGTTCATGATAAATTTAAGTTCAATTAATCATATTACTTAAGAACTCCCACTTAGATAGACATCTCTCTAATCATCTAAGTGATCACGTGATCCAAATCAACTAAACCATAACCGATCATCACGTGAAATGGAGTAGTTTTCAATGATGAACATCACTATGTTGATCATATCTACTATGTGATTCACGCTAGACCTTCCGGTCTCAGTGTTCCGAGGCCATATCTGCATATGCTAGGTTGTCAAGTTTAACCTGAGTATTCTGCGTGTGCAAAACTGGCTTGCACCCGTTGTAGATGGACGTAGAGCTTAGCACACCCGATCATCATGTGGTGTCTGGGCACGACGAACTTTGGCAACGATGCATACTCAGGGAGAACACTTTTATCTTGAAATTTAGTGAGAGATCATCTTATAATGCTACCGTCAACCAAAGCAAGATAAGATGCATAAAAGATAAACATCACATGCAATCAATATAATGATATGATATGGCCATCATCATCTTGTGCTTGTGATCTCCATCTCTGAAGCACCGTCATGATCACCATCATCACCGGCGCGACACCTTGATCTCCATTGTAGCATCGTTGTCGTCTCGCCAACTATTGCTTCTATGACTATCGCTACCGCTTAGTGATAAAGTAAAGTAATTACAGGGCGATTGCATTGCATACAATAAAGCGACAACCATATGGCTCCTGCTAGTTGCCGATAACTCGGTTACAAACCATGATCATCTCATACAATAAAATATAGCATCATGCCTTGACCATTTCACATCACAACATGCCCTGCAAAAACAAGTTAGACGTCTTCTACTTTGTTGTTGCAAGTTTTATGTGGCTGCTACGGGCTGAGCAAGAACCGTTCTTACCTACACATCAAAACCACAACGATAGTTCATCAAGTTAGTGCTGTTTTAACCTTCTCAAGGACCGGGCGTAGCCACACTCGGTTCAACTAAAGTTGGAGAAACTGACACCCGCTAGTCACCTGTGTGCAAAGCATGGCGGTAAAACCAGTCTCGCGTAAGCGTACGCGTAATGTCGGTCCGGGCTGCTTCATCCAACAATACCGCCGAACCAAAGTGTGGCATGCTGGTAAGCAGTATGACTTGTATCGCCCACAACTCACTTGTGTTCTACTCGTGCATATAACATCTACGCATAAAACCTGGCTCGGATGCCACTATTGGGGAACGTAGTAATTTCAAAAAATTTCCTACGCACACGCAAGATCATGGTGATGCATAGCAATGAGAGGGGAGAGTGTGTCCACGTACCCTCGTAGACCGAAAGCGGAAGCGTTAGCACAACGTGGTTGATGTAGTCGTATGTCTTCACGATCCGACCGATCAAGTACCGAACGCACGACACCTCCGAGTTCTTGCACACGTTCAGCTCGATGACGTCCCTCGAACTCCGATCCAGCCGAGCTTCGAGGAAGAGTTCCGTCAACACGACAGCATGATGACGATGATGATGTTCTACCAAAGCAGGACTTCGCCTAAGCACTGCTACGATATTATCGAGGAGGACTATGGTGGAGGGGGGCACCACACACGGCTAAGAGATCAATGATCAATTGTTGTGTCTATGGGGTGCCCCCTCCCCCATATATAAAGGAGTGGAGGAGGGGGGCGACCAAGGGGAGGAGGCGCACCCAAGGGGGGAGTCCTACTCCCACCAGGAGTAGGACTCCTCCTTTTCCTATTTGGAGAGGGAGAGGGAAGGAACAGGAAGGAGGGAGGAAGGAAAGGGGGGGGGGGCGCCCCCCCTCCCATTTCGGATTGGGCTTGGGGGGGCGCCCCCTCCCTTTCTCCTTTCCCCTCCTTTCCACTAAAGCCCATTAAGGCCCATATACCTCCCGGGGGGTTCCGATAACCTCCCGGAGCTCCGGTATTGTCCCAATCTCACCCGTAACCATTCTGGTGTCCAAATATAGTCGTCCAATATATCGATCTTTATGTCTCGACCATTTTGAGACTCCTCGTCATGTCCATGATCACATCCAGGACTCCGAACTACCTTCGGTACATCAAAACACATAAACTCATAATATAACCGTCATCTAACTTTAAGCGTACGGACCCTACGGGTTCGAGAACTATGTAGACATGACCGAGACACGTCTCCGGTCAATAACCAATAGCGGAACCTGGATGCTCATATTGGCTCCCACATATTCTACGAAGATCTTTATCGGTCAAACCGCATAACAACATACATTGTTCCCTTTGTCATCGGTATGTTACTTGCCCGAGATTCGATCGTCGGTATCTCAATACCTAGTTCAATCTCGTTACCGACAAGTCTCTTTACTCGTTACGTAATGCATCATCCCGCAACTAACTCATTAGTCACATTGCTTGCAAGTCTTATAGTGATGTGCATTACCGAGAGGGCCCAGAGATACCTCTCCGACAATCGGAGTGACAAATCCTAATCTCGAAATACGCCAACTCAACAAGTACCTTCGGAGACACCTTTAGAGCACCTTTATAATCACCCAGTTACGTTGTGATGTTTGGTAACACACAAAGTGTTCCTCCGGTAAGCGGGAGTCACATAATCTCATAGTCATAGGAACATGTATAAGTCATGAAGAAAGCAATAGCAACATACTAAACGATCAAGTGCTAAGCTAACAGAATGGGTCAAGTCAATCACATCATTCTCCTAATGATGTGATCCCGTTAATCAAATGACAACTCATGTCTATGGTCAGGAAACTTAACCATCTTTGATTCACGAGCTAGTCAAGTAGAGGCATACTAGTGACACTATGTTTGTCTATATATTCACACATGTATTATGTTTCCGGGTAATACAATTCTAGCATGAATAATAAACATTTATCATGAAATAAGGAAATAAATAATAACTTTATTATTGCCTCTAGGGCATATTTCCTTCAAGTATGCCAGGTCGCGATGCCGTGGTCAAGGCTAGGAGGTGAGCGGCCCGAGGTCCGGTGAGAGGTCATGAGGCACGATGCTCACGAGGTCCCCCTTGGTGTGCAAGCAGCTGCCCAAGAAACGAAAAGGGGAATGAAACTGCCGGAGTGGGACTGCGAGACTTGAGTGAGCGGGTTGTGAGGCTTATGCCGTCACACGAGCGACTTATCTTTTAGCAAATCCTTAGCGATTCCTCTGGATGGTGCCCATTCGTGCCATCGTGGTAGCATCACTAGGTTGGGCCCGCGACACCCATTCCCTTTCCTTGCTCGTCTAGGTGCTTTACGTCCTTGGGTCCCGGCCCTCGAGCAGGCTTAGATGCCGCTGGTATGCCAGGTCACGATGCCGTGGTCAAGGTCAGGGGGTGAGGGCTAGAGAGCCAGTAGGAGCTCCTGAGGCGTGATGCTCAGGAGCCCCCCTTTAACGTGCAAGCGACTCGCGGGGCAAAGGAGGTGACCGCCAGGGCCTGCCGGTAGCTAAGCCTTAGGTGTACCTGCATGTTAGCTGGCAGAAGAGAATGCGACTCCCTATGGTGCTGACTGCCTACCCTTGAACCTTTCACGGGAAGACGAAGGCACCGAGGGCCTGGTGAGGTGGCGTGTGCGAGGCGGGTCGCGAGCCAGAGCTCGGTCCTCGGGTTTATCAGCATGGGACAGACCCGAGCACAAGCGTCGTGCCATCGTGAGTAGACCCCATTGTGGGACGAGCATAGGACGAGTCGGCAATGTAGGGAGACCGCAGGGCGGATAGGCCTCGAAACAAGCAGGTGATGGTAATAAAACAGCTCATGAGAGATGGTTAGGCAATTCTGACGAATGCAAGAAGGATACATGCCGTAGGGACAGACCCACGCGGCTTGGGTATAGTGCAGCCCGAGGGGCACCCCCAAACTGAACGAACTAAAAGATGTCACCTGGCACCGTTGCTGAACAGATGTTGGGGTAGCCGAAGATGCGCACTGCTGAAGTCGTTCCTCATGAGCCGCCTTGGCCCTGAGCCTTGGGAGGCTCTAGGGCCTGGTGGACTCCTGAGGATCCATCTCCATCTCCGCCAGGATCGCCTCGTGCCTAGCCTCCCGAGTCGCTAGGACGTCCCGCATGCGGCGCTGAAATGCAACAACTGCATTTAGCAGGCCAAAGGGCATGCGAACGTAGCTGTGAGGGGGACCCTCATCGGCCGACATGGGACGTCCAGAAGAGCTGCCGAGATGCGACCCTATTGAGCCATGGGATGTCGATGCAAACGCAGAACCCCTCACCCTCTCCAGGGCAAGGAGCCGCGCCCGGCGATGGGCGGCGATCGCCTTGCAGAGTCCTTGCCTCCTGAATCTCCTTGACTGCCTTGCTGATGAATTCCTGAGCACCCGGTGCCTCGCGCCCTGTGCCTTCTCTTGGGAAGCATGCACTGAAGCATGCCTCCACATGGTGCCCGAGTGCCTTCCTCGTGACGTTGGCTAGGTCTGAGGCCCTCCAGAGGAGAGCCCCATAGCCCAGCCTAAGAGGGGCACCGGGCGCGCCTTCCTATGCGATAGGTGAAGGCGCCCCATCCACGGACGTGAGACTCAACACGGCACTGTCGGGCGATGCCTCCTCACTAGATCCCTGGCCCAGGAGCGGTTTCTTTGTCTTCGGGCGACCTCAAGAGGGAGGACATCGCCCTCGTCTTCAGGGTTCTCGACCACTGCATCTTGGTAGGCACGCTCGAGAGAGTACACCGCGTCCTTTTCCTCGCAGGCGACTGTGATGATGCCGCCGCTCCCTGGCATCTTGAGGACGTTGTAGCCGTGGTGCGTCACCGCCATGAACTTGGCCAGTGTTGGTTACCCGAGGATGGCGTTGTATGGCAGGCGAATGTCAGTGATGTCAAAGTCGATGACTCGGTGTGGTAGTTGTCGTGCTTGCCGAAGGTGACAGGGAGGCGGACTTGCCCTATCGGATGCGTGGAGCCGTCGGTCACTCCTGAGAAGGTCTTGGTAAGTTGAAGCTAGTGGTATGGCACTTGGAGCCAGTTGAACGTCTGGACAGAGAGAACATTGAGCCCTGCTCTGCCATCGATGAGGGTCTTGGTGATGAGCACGTTGCTGATGATGGGCGAGCAGAGCATTGGGAGCACGCCAGCTGTGGCCGCGCACTTGAGCTGGTCGGAGGAGTTGAAGGTGATGGCGTACTTGGACCACCTGAGCAGGCGTGTCGCTTCGAGCTTGGGGAGCGCTGCGTTTACCTCGCGCGTGAACTATTTGAAGACGCGGTGAGAGGCTAGGGCCTGGGAGCCGCCCAAGATGTAGGCGATGGCACGAGGCTCCTGGAAGCCCCTAGCCCCTCCTCCTGGTGGTGGTCTTCGTTCCTTCGTGGCGGTGGAGGCAGTAGAGGAAGACCGCGTTGCCTTGAGGCCGATCCTCGCGAGGCTGGTCACGCCACTCCTGGCGATGGTCGCGGCCATCCCAGCGTCCTCCACCTTGGCCTCCTCCATGACCGTAGCCTCGATCATTGCACTCGGGGCGTCGAGGCGCCCGTCGCGGAGGGCTCTGAGCTCTTGACAGTCGCTGGTGTTGTGGTTGTGCATGTTGTGGAAGACATAGAACGGACGGCTGCTCTTGGATGACTCAGGGTGATCGCAGCCACGCTTCATCTCCGGCTCGGCTGCAAGCACAGCCGGCCCATTGCGCTTCACGTCCTTGGCCTTGGCCTTCTTGTATTCTGGGTCGGCATCGGGGAGCTCTTGGAGGGAGAGGCGTCCCTCCTCAGCCCTCGTGCACTTGTTCGCCATGTTGAACATCTCTAGGGCTGTGCAGAGGTCTTCATGTATGGCGAGCTCCTCCTTCATCTTGATGTCGCAGATGCCATCAATAAACGCTGAGATGATGGCCTCGTCCGACACCTTAGGGATCTTGAGGCGAACGTTGTTGAAGCACTGGATGTACTTCTGCGGGGTCTCTCCTGGCTGCTGCTTGACGCATCATAGGTCACCCACAGCTGACGGGCGGTCGTGAGTGCCCTGGAAGTTGGCGAGGAAGCGGTTGCGCATCTCATCCCGCAAGGAGACAGACCCCACAGGGAGGTTCAGGAGCCATCCTTGAGGGCCATGGGGAACCAGTTTTCCATGATCTTCTCGTCACCGCTGGCCGCCTCGATGCTCACTTTGTAGAGCTGCAGGAACTCGGCGGGGTCGGCGGTGCCGTCGTAGCGCGGGGGCAGGTCAGGCTTGAACTTGCCTAGCCAGACGACGTTGCGCGGCTCTGGGGTGAACGCACAACACCCTGCTATGGTCTCGGGAGCCCGTCGGGGTGGTGGAGCCTGGTCTTGGTGCTAGCGCTCTGCCACCACCACAGGCGGCGCACGGTCTTGAAGTGGAGGTGCCGGAAGCGCACGTGCATCTTCTTGGGGTCGCTGCACCACTTGACAGCTCGCTTCTTCACGCGCAGGCGCCCGATGCTGCGGGTCGCACTGTGGTGCTGCCCGCCTTGGCTTGACGATGGCGCCCTGGACTGGAGGTGGCGGGGGTGCCCCGTGGGACATGTCGCTCGCGACAGGCGGCTGCTGAGGCAGTGAGCGGGCTGACGTAGCAGAGTCTCCGGCGATGTTGACGAGCTCAGCGATGCATTCGAGCCACTCCTCGTAGAAGTCATCGACTGGCCAGTAGCGAAGGAGCTCCCGCGCCATGAGCAGAGCAGCTTGCCCGTTTGCCGGGCCGCGACGCGTGTGGGAGGCGAAGCGGCCGGAGTCAGCGACAGAGTGGCGGTGCGCCCATCGCGGCGTACGAAGGGGGTGCAACAATGAAGCTTGCTGCTCGTGGCCAGCAGGGCCCATGGAGGCGTTGGCCATTGGTGACGAAGGACGACGAGGACAGTCGTGGCCCGCCGGGGCCGTTTGACGATGCGGGCGGTGACCGCGGCCCGGCGCTCAGCGCGAGCCCGACGTGCATCGGCCATGGAAGCGTCGGAGTAGCGGTGGATCGATCGACGGAAGAGAAGATCCGGTGCACCCCTACATGGCGTGCCAAATGTCGGATTTCAGGTTCCGCAAACCCTTGATAGGTTCGAACTCTGGGGTGCGTGTGAAGATCTCAACCTACCCATCCTGCCTACTCACGATCCTCACAGCCTAGCGCGTCGAGCTCAAAGGGACAAAGAGACACAACAGTTTATCCTGGTTCGGGCCACCTTCTGGTGTAATACCCTACTCCAGCTTTGTGGTGGATTGCCTCGAGGGGATGATGATGAACTAGTACAGAGGACGAACGGCCTCAGTAGGTGAGGTGTTCTTGAGCTCAAGTGGGCTGGTGAAGGAGGAATGGCTTCGCTCCGTTTGTATCTCTCCCTTCTATGGTGGAGTTAAGTCCTATTTATAGTGGCCTTGGTCCTCTTCCCAAATATTGGCGGAAAGGGATCTCACAACGGCCAGATTTGAAGGGGGACAAGAAGTACATCCTATCCTGACTAAAGTGTGCCGAATGAAAAAATGAATGAAACTGGGCACCATTGCAGTGTAACAAAATAATACTGAACCGAGACCACTTCCAAGACAGTTCAAGAAAGGTTAGCCTTGCGGGGGAACTGCTGCGCAAGCTGCTGAGCAAGGTTGTGAGACCGACCTAGCATGTCGGTCATAGCTTCCAGGTGTAGCTGTTTAGCGATGAGGTTCTCATTGGTGTTCTCCGCAATCTTTCTTAGAGATAGGACTTCAAGTCGAAGTTGAGTTGCAGAATGCCTTTCTGCTAGAACTTGGGACTGAAGAAGTCGAACTGATTCAGACAACGAATTCTGTGAGCTTGTCTGACTGCTAGTCTCAAGTAACTTTAACACTGCGTCAAGACAAGACTTTGGGGTTGTCTCGCTATCTTCAAGATGTTTTGCCTTCTTTGTTGCAGTATATGTTGGGTTTGTCTCACAACCTTGAGCAGACTTGTGCATGCCATCAAGCATATCACCCTAAAACAAAGCAGAGAGATGACACGTTTTGCACGTGTATAAACAAAGATGATAACTGTGTTGTCAATTCCATCCAATTTCAAATTGGAAAATAAAGAGTAAGTTCAAAATATCAATAGCATAATTTGGCATTGTTCATAATGCGGGGAGCTTCACCACACTACTGGATTACCATGTCAACATAAAAACCATAGATGAAGGGCAAAGAAAATCATTGTATCTATTTTGGTTAATGTGCATGGCATGTTGTTCATATCATTAGCCACATCAGTAAGATAAAACAAGAGATGACAAGGTGCAAACGTGGGCTGATTCACCACACACTGGATTATAGATCCACAAAAACAAGCATACATATAGGGAGTATTGAGTAAGGTATGAATAAGGAATTTGGTTTTACAAGTAAAACTTAGAACTTACGGTTCTTGCGAACATGCATTTTGGTAGAAACAACAAACTAAACAGCAGTAAACGATAGGGAGTATGAGCAAATTAAACAGCAGTTGAGGATAAAGGATTTAGAAGGACCGACTTACATTAACAGTTAACACCAACTTTATAATGCCCTTCTCCATGTCAAGGGAAGGATAACTCAATAATTTCAGCACAAAATCTTCTTCATAAGCATTGCCTGTACTCTACATTTTGTAGAGAGTAATTATAGATATGATAATACTGGAAGGGATAGAGGATAATGAAGATAAGATGCAGATTGATGCTACATAATCAACTACCAATCCCTGGAAGTACAAGCGTTACAGGACAAAATGTGCTAACAAGAGCAATGGGCTACACTTCTGCATTGGCATTGTCTGTGTATTCTACTTGTTGGTAAGATTAAATATAGATCTGATCTTTTTTAGTAAATGGTGGGCGAGGGAGATAAGATGCAGAATGCTACACAATGAACCAATCCCTCTTCCCATAATACAACAGTGTTTTGAACACTGGTGTACTGTACAAAATGTTCTTATATTATGGGACGGAGGGAGTAGCTGTTAATGTAATTATAGTGATAGACGACGTTCAGTCCTTACAAGAGGACTGCAGAGCTAAACCTCTTCAAAAGCATTGGGTTGATTCTAAATTTATGTAATAGTCCATATGGATCTTATAATGACCACCAAATGGACGATTACGAGGCTAACATGTGCAGTGATGCTACATGATCAAACAGCTATGAAAGTAAGTATGGTCATACAGGGCAAGAGGTACTCACAAGAGCAATGCAGTGTGCAGTATATTTGTGAGATTTTGTGGTCCCTTGAGAACGAATGTTCTTCTGCTAACATTTTTCGTACAAGTGAGACATTAATTCAAATGCAGAAATGTAGTTCAAATTGTGATGTGATATAGACAATACCTTACGCTGCAACCGAGACCAATGTGTAACAAGATTATTCCAGTCACCATCGGATAAATGTAGCACCGGAGACTTTACAGAAATTTTGTTTAGAGGCTTGCCATTGAAGTGCGCATGCCTCAGGTAGGAACGATACTTCATCAACTAGTGCTTGAAAAGCACAACCAACCCTTGCTCGTCTTCACTATCCAGTTTGCTCCTCGCCTATTTAAAAGAGTGAAATCTTGTGTCTTCTCTCAGCAAAAACATATGCAGTACCATGAATAACATTAGTACATTACTTACGCGTAAGTTGAAGAGGAAGACTGGAAATTGTTCTGTGTCTGCAGTATATAATCTTTCCATGAAGGAAATATGCGCACAAAGTTCCTGACAACAATATAAGCTTCATCTTCTAAACTGGGAAGAAATGGAACAGGGGTCCTATTTGCTGCAATTGGGGCTCTCTCTGGTTCGAAAAGGGATTTGGCAACTGGATTTGGTGTACTCTTTGCTGGAATGGGGGTTTTGTGTTGTAGAGCTGATGCTATGTCAACTAGCATAATCATACTGTTTTCTGCAGTTGGGTTTGCTGAGTTGGGGCATCAGAAATGACCAGTGTAGTAGGGCTAGTCTGCTAGAGTTGGGATGTTTTGTGGGTCAGGTGATATTGCAACTACACCTAATGGGCTATTTGATTTATGAGGTGCCACTACCTTTTCCAAATACTTTGCTTGTGCTCCTCCACAATCAGCAATCGCCCTCTTCCTTTTGAATGTCTGATACACAAGAACAACATTTGAATGGATAAATATGGTATGATGACAGATGGAATATGTACTGAAAATGGATAGGCAGGGTGTATTCACATACATGATGTGTAAACTAAGCTAATGGCAGTTCAACAAAGTAGAAGCAATGCAAAGCATCAGTTGCAAGATATGTGCGACCAATGTAACCTTGGAAAGTTAGAGCAAGCACCTTGATGGGTGAATAAGATAGGGCATCTTCCTCTGACTCCTCCACTAGGGAGCTACATTGACTTAGGTCTCCCTCTAGCTCAGAATCACTGTTAGGATCATATTTCGAGCATGAATCTGTAGGTGGAGAGCGTTTACATTGCATTGCATCCAGACTTGATTTCAGTCCCTTAATGCCAAGTTTGACAGCCATGGCATTGTTCTGCTTTATTCTTTTCATGCGCGCAGGCTCATAATCATTATGATGCTGTTCAGAATCTGAAATTCATGAAAACATAAAAAGTAGTCAGATTATCTATGGAATGCATTGCGGATTCAACTCGAAGAGTGTCTCCCTATAAACCCCTGCATATGCAAAGTTCACCCCCAACCGTGCTGACCAGACCGCACACAGAAATACAAACCCCTTATGTCTCTATAACAGGCAGATACACATTTCAAAACTGAAGTAGGAACATTAGAATCATATGAAATTTGTATTTGAACAAATAAACTAAGGAATTATGAGTGGCATAATGTTTAGCTTCAATGGTGGAGTGTTGGTAGTGTGACACAAAGCAAGTAGGCAGATTGTATTCCATGTAAAAGATCGAAACCTATGTAAAAGCTAGAAATGACACTTTCTTTCTAGACAATGCAGTGTTCGTTGCCCACACATGATGGAAGAGATCAGATAGAGAAATACTATTCACTCATGTCTACAGTTCCAGTATTTAGAAACAGGGTGGTCCACCCTAAAAGAATATTGAGAACAAATATGACAAGGCAAGCATAGATGTAGTGAATCAATCATTTACTTTTGATCTTACTAGGACAAGTATGCATAATTGTAACAGCAGTAAGAGACCGTCCAAAATCTGAATCAAGAAGTTTGTCTAGCACTTATTGTTTGGAACTAATCAACGTGAATAATTGGATATTATATCGAATGAGTAAGAAAGACAAGTAAAATTGTCAACAAACCTGGCTTGCAGTAGTAATCTGGGTCAATGTCACTACGACCAACAATCCAAAATGACTAGTGTCTGTTTAGAGGGACGGAATTTTGAAAACCCTGTGAACTTTAGAGGTACTAAAGATTACCGAAATACATCTGAACCATTAAGTGTAGGTAGCACTGAGCACACAACAAACCCTAATGACAGTCCTGCCTAATGAGGAATGAATCAATTAGAAAATGGGTGATGAGGAGTGGCTGCTGAGTGTTGAGGACGTATCTCAGGATAAATCGGGTTGGCTTGCTGGGTGCTGCATGCCTGAGCCCTGAATGAATTGGGAAGGTAGGCATGGCAGCGCGCTTGGGCAACAGTGACGCTGTTGGGCGAGCGGCTCCTGACCTCCTATTAGTCCGGCGTCTCCTCCTAGAGTCATGCCGTCCGGGGACGGCAAGTCGTCGTCGAGGCAGGCGGCTGGGGGCGAGTAGAGATCATAAGCGCGCAGCAGAACAGAGGGGAATCGGGGCCTGGGATGACCCAAAATCCCAAGGTGGGCCGGCCCACTGTGGGCACCCTGTAGAGATACACACCCGAGCGGCGAACATGCATTTTCGAAACTAATTTAGGAACATTTAGCTGACCAATTAAACGACTCTGTTTTAATAATGTCATATTCGTATTTGAACAACTAAGCTTGTTTAGCTTGATGGGTGGAGCAGTGCTATTATGACACGAAGCACGTATTCTGATCATATAGTGATCATAAAAGGGGGAAACTCTAAGCATATTTTTTTTAGCAAAAGAGGGTTTCCCCTCCGATTTCTATTAATGAAATCACCACAGAACCAACATGATCAATTAAACTGTATTATGACTGTGCCATGGCAGATTTGAAGCTGCAAACCGGAGAAATGATATTTAGCATCCATTGTTTGCTTCAAACTAAGAACTAAATTCTAAGAGCTGAAAAGAAAGTAGAGTAACCAAGTTAAGATTTATTTTCTGGTTGAGATCAAAAAGTTGAGGAGATATGTGAGAACCCACAAGTGTAGGGGATCGCAACAGCTTTCGAGGGTAAAGTATTCAACCCAAATTTATTGATTCGACACAAGGGGAGCCAAAGAATATTCTTGAGTATTAGCAGTTGAGTTGTCAATTCAACCACACCTGGATAACTTAGTATCTGCAGCAAAGTATTTAGTAGCAAAGGTGGTATGGTAATAAAGGTAACGGTAGCAAAAGTAAAGAATATTGTTTTGGGGGTTTTTGTAGTAGTTGTAACAGTAGCAACGGAAAAGTAAATAAGCGAAGAACAATATATGAAAAGCTCGTAGGCAATGGATTAGTGATGGATAATTATGCCGGATGCGATTCCTCATGTAATAACTATAACATAGGGTGACACAGAACTAGCTCCAGTTCATCAATGTAATGTAGACATATATTCCATAAATAGTCATACGTGCTTATGAAAAAGAACTTGCATGACATCTTTTGTCCTACCCTCCCGTGGCAGCGGGGTCCTAGTGGAAACTAAGGGATATTAAGGCCTCCTTTTAATAGAGAACCGGAACAAAGCATTAGCACATAGTGAATACATGAACTCCTCAAACTACGGTCATCACTGAGAAGTATCCCGATTATTGTCACTTCGGGGTTGTCGGATCATAACACATAATAGGTGACTATAGACTTGCAAGATAGGATCAAGAACACACATATATTCATGAAAACATAATAGGTTCAGATCTGAAATCATGGCAGTCGGGCCCTAGTGACAAGCATTAAGCATAGCAAAGTCATAGCAACATCAATCTCAGAACATAGTGGATACTAGGGATCAAACCCTAACAAAACTAACTTGATTACATGGTAAAGCTCATCCAACCCATCACCGTCCAGCAAGCCTACGATGGAATTACTCACACACGGCGGTGAGCATCATGAAATTGGTGAGGGAGGATGGTTGATGATGACGACGGCGACGAATCCCCCTCTCCGGAGCCCCGAACGGACTCCAGATCAGCCCTCCCGAGAGAGATTAGGGCTTGGCGGCGGCTCCGTGTCGTAAAACGCGATGAAACTTTCTCTCTGATTTTTTTCTCCCCAAACGTGAATATATGGAGTTGGATTTGTGGTCGGTGGAGGTCCAGGGGGCCCACGAGATAGGGGGGTGCGCCCTATAGGGGGGGCTCCCCCTGTCTTGTGGACAGGCCGTGGGCCCCCTGGTGTATTTCTTTCGCCCAGAAATTCTTATTAATTCCAAAAAGTACCTCCGTGGATTTTTAGGACATTCCGAGAACTTTTCTTTTCTACACATAAAACAACATCATGGCAATTCTGCTTAAAACAGCGTCAGTCCGGGTTAGTTTCATTCAAATCATGCAAGTTAGAGTCCAAAACAAGGGCAAAAGTGTTTAGAAAAGTAGATACGTTGGAGACGTATCAACTCCCCCAAGCTTAAACCTTTGCTTGTCCTCAAGCAATTCAGTTGATAAACTAAAAGTGATAAAGAAAAACTTTTACAAACTCTGTTTGCTCTTGTTGTTGTAAACATGAAAAGCCAGCATTCAAGTTTCAGCAAATATTATGAACTAACCGTACTCACAATAAGACTTAGGTCTCACAATTACTCATATCAATAGCATAATCAGCTAGCGAGCCATAATAATAGCACTTGGATGACAACACTTTTTCAAAATAATCATAACATGATATAACAAAATGGTATCTCGCTAGCCCTTTCTGAGACCGCAAAACATAAATGCAGAGCACCTTTAAAGATTAAGGACTGACTAAACATTGTAATTCATGGTAAAAGAGATCCAGTCAAGTCATACCCAATATAAACCAATAAGAATGAATGCAAATGATAGTGTGCTCTCCAGCGGGTGCTTTTAATAAGAAGGGTGATGACTCAACATAAAAGTAAATAGATAGGCCCTTCGCAGAGGGAAGCAGGGATTTGTAGAGGTTCCAGAGCTCGATTTTAAAATAGAGATTGAATAACATTTTGAGCGGCATACTTTCGCTGTCAACGCAACAACTATGAGATGGTTGTATCTTCCATACTACATGCTTTATAGGCAGTTCCCAAACAGAATGGTAAAGGTTTATACTCCCCAACCACCAACAAGCATCAATCCATGGCTTGCTCGAAACAACGAGTGCCTCCAATTAACAACAGCCCTGGGGGAGTTTTGTTTAACTATTTTGATTTGCTTTGATCTTTTTGGATCATGGGACTGGGCATCCCGGTTACCGGCCCTTTCTCGTGAATGAGGAGCGGAGTCCACTCCTCTTGAGAATAACCCACCTAGCATGGAAGATATAGGCAGCCCTAGTTGTAACATGAGCTGCTCGAGCATACAAAACAGAATTTCATTTGAAGGTTTGGAGTTTGGCACATACAAATTTACTTGGAACGGCAGGTAAATACCGCATATAGGAAGGTATAGTGGACTCATATGGAACAACTTTGGGGTTTAAGGAGTTTGGATGCACAAGCAGTATTCCCGCTTAGTACAGGTGAAGGCTAGCAAAAGACTGGGAAGCAACCAACTGAGAGAGCGACAACAGTCATAAACATGCATTAAAATTAATTCACACTGAATACAAGCATGAGTAGGATATAATCCACCATGAACATAAATATCATGAAGGCTATGTTGATTTGATTCAACTACATGCGTGAACATGTGCCAATTCGAGTCACTCAATTCATTCAAAGGAGGATACCATCCCATCATATCACATCATAATCATTCTAATAGCATGTTGGCACGCAAGGTAAACCATTATAACTCATAGCTAATCAAGCATGGCACAAGCAACTATAATCTCTAAATGTCATTACAAATATGTTTACTTCATAATAAGCTGAATCAGAAATGATGAACTCATCATATTTACAAAACAAGAGAGGTCGAGTTCATACCAGCTTTTCTCATCTCAATAAGTCCATCATATATCGTCATTATTGCCTTTCACTTGCACGACCGAACGATGTGTGTAATAATAAGAGTGCACGTGCATTGGACTAAGCTAGAATCTGCAAGCATTCAACTCAAAAGAGAAGACAAGCAATATGGGCTCTAAGTTAAATAAACAATCATGCATATGAGAGCCACTCAGCATTTTCAATATGGTCTTCTCGACCCCCAAAGGAAAGAAAAGAAAAGAAAACTATTTACACGGGAAAGCTCCCAACAAGTAAGAAGAAGAACAAGAAATCTTTTTGGATTTTAATTTTAATTGCTACTACAAGCATGGAAATTAAATTAACTAATTTTTTTGGTTTTTTTCTTAAGGTTTATCAAACACACAAGAAGAAAGCGAGAAAAAGAAATTTAAACTAGCATGGATAATACAATGAAAGAGTATAAGCACCGACGACTAGTGTGTGAACATGAATGTAAAGTCGGTGAGAAATACACACTCCCCCAAGCTTAGGCTTTTGGCCTAAGTTGGTCTAGTACCAACGACTGCCTGGCTGATATCCATAAGTGAAACTGGGGTCGTACTAAGGTGCAACGGGAACCGCCTCCTGAGCAGCAGCGTGTTGGCGAGCTGCCTCCGCTCCCCTCTCATGTTCAGCTGCTTCCTCCCTGGTGACAACATATCTTCCTTTTGCTTGATAATCAAAAAGGTAGGGAGCAGGAAGAGTAACATGGACGACGTTGCGTCTGTCATAGATTAGTCGATAATGGAGGAATTGTTCATTCCTCGCAAGAAATTGATGATTGAACATAGCTTCTTTATCCAAATAAACAGGAGGTAAAATCATATCCCCTTCTCGTGGGGCTATATTAAGATAATTAGCCACACGGGTTGCATAAATTCCTCCAAATAAATTTCCCTTTCTACTATTATTCTGCAACCTACGTGCAACTATTGCCCCCAAGTTATAACCTTTATAACTTGACACAACACTCTTGAGGACACAAAGATCAGGGACACACATGTGACATGCTTCGTCTTTACCGTTAATGCATCTACCAATAAAGAGAGCAAAATAATGTATAGTAGGAAAACGAATGCTCCCTATGGTAGCTTGTGCTATGTCCCTAGATCCTCCCACAATAATACTAGCAAGAAAATCTCTAAGTTCAGATTTGCGAGGATCATTCATATTACCCCACTGTAGGAGTTTGCAAGCAGTTGTGAAATCCTCTAAATCCATGGTATAAGATGTATCATAAATATCAAACATGACACTATGAGAATTACGCGCACGGTTATATTGGAACCTCCGCACAAAGGAATCAGTCAATTGATAGTACTGAGGCCACTTATCTTGTAAGAAGTCCTCCAGCTCGGCATTACGCACATACGCGTCAAATTCCTCCTTGAAGCCTGCTTCGACCATAAAATCATCGGATGGCCACTCACAAGCTCGTACATCCGCGTCCCTCGGCAATTCAACATCTTGCTCACGTATAGCAATCCTTGGCCCTTTCTTTGCCAAGGAACCACCTTGGTACATTCTTCTAAGCATAATTCTTTTTCTGAAAATTTCTGAAATTTCAGTAACTTCAAAATAAAAGTGAATAAAACTAAACAAGATTGGTAGCAACTACTTCTACAAGTGCCTAGAGCCTATATCATGCATTAGAATTGCTTGGGACCTCATAAATTTAACATGCAAGCTCAAGAACATGGTCACCTATGCAGCAAAAATTTACAATGACTAAAGCACTAGAACAAAAACTAATTGGACCAATGGAGGCGTCACATACCAAGCAACAATCTCCCAAAGCAGTTTTGTGAATGGAGCTTTGAGCAAGGAGATCGAAAATCGCAGCAAAACGAGCTAGAACTCGTGCTTGAGCTGGATGGGGATTTTTTTGGGTAGAAGATGAAGTGTGTGGGTGCTGGCATAAGTGGAGGGGGGCCACCAGGGGCCCACGAGACAGGGGGGCGCGCCCTATAGGGGGGGGGGCGCCCTCCACTCTCATGGCCTGGTGCTTGCCCCTCCTGCAGTGTTTTCAGTGCCTAAAATCCTCAAATATTCCATAAAGAATCATACTAAATTTGCACGGCATTTGGAGCACTTTTTTTTGGGGTATTTTTTTAATGCATGGATAATTCAGAAAATAGACAGACAATACTATTTTTGCTTTATTTATTCTAAATAACAGAAAGTAAAAAGAGGGTACAGAAGGTTGTGCCTTCTAGTTTCATCCATCTCATGATCATCAAAATGAATCCACTAACAAGGTTGATCAAGTCTTGTTAACAAACTCATTCCGAATAACACGGAACCGGAGAAATTTCGAATAACACTAAGTTACCTCAACGGGGATATGAAAATCCCCAACAATAAGAATGTCATACTTTTTCTTGACAGTAGGCAGAGGAAATTCAAAACCTCCAATAATAATAGTTGGAACTTTTCCAATAGAATTGATGCTATGAACTTGAGATTGTTTCCTCAGAAAGTGTACCGTATGCTCATTACCATTAACATAAAAAGTGACATTGCCTTATTTGCAATTAATAAGAGCCCCTGCAGTATTAAGAAAAGGTCTACCAAGGATGATAGACATACTATCGTCCTCGGGAATATCAAGAATAATAAAGTTCGTTAAGATAGTAACATTTGCAACCACAACAGGCACATCCTCACAAATATCGACGGGTATAGCAGTTGATTTATCAGCCATTTGTAAAGATATTTCAGTAGGTGTCAACTTATTCAATTCAAGTCTACGATATAAAGAGAGATGCATAACACTAACACCGGCTCCAAGATCACATAAAGCAGTTCTAACATAATTTCTTTTAATAGAGCATGGTATGGTTGGTACACCCGGATCTCCAAGTTTCTTTGGTATTCCACCCTTAAAAGTGTAGTTAGCAAGCATGGTGGAAATTTCAGCTTCCGGTATCTTTCTTTTATTTGTGATGATATCCTTCATATACTTAGCATAAGGATTTACTTTCAGCATATCAGTTAAGCGCATACATAAGAAAATAGGTCTAATCATTTTAGCAAAGCACTCAAAATCCTCATCATCCTTTGTCTTGGATGGTTTAGGAGGAAAGGGCATGGGTTTCTGAACCCATGGTTCTCTTTCTCTACCGTGCTTCCTAGCAACAAAATCTCTCTTATCATAACATTGACTCTTTGATTGTGGGTTATCAAGATCAACAACGGGTTCAATTTGTACATCATTGTTTTTGCTAGGTTGAGCATCAACACGAACATTATCATCAACATCATCACCTGATTGTGTTTCAACATCAGAAATAGAAATATCATTGGGATTCTCAGGTGTGTCTACAGTAGGTTCACTAGAAGCATTTAAAGTTCTATCGTTTTTCTTTTTCTTCTTTTTAGAAGAACTAGGTGCCTCTAAATTATTTCTTTGAGAATCTTGCTCGATTCTCTTAGGGTGGCCTTCAGGATACAAAGGTTTCTGAGTCATTCTACCAGTTCTAGTAGCCACTCTAACAACAAAGTCATTTTTATTATTTAATTCCTCAAGCAAATCATTTTGAGCTTTGAGTACCTGCTCAGCTTGAGTAGCAACCATAGAAGCATATTTGCTAACGAGTTGAAGTTCACCTTTAACTCTAGCCATATTATCGCTCACGTGTCCTATCTCAAAAGCATTATTCTTTAACTCTCTACCAACATAAGCATTAAAACTTTCTTGTCTAGCCATAAAGTCATCAAATTCATCTAAGCATGGGCTATGAAATTTAGTAGAGGGGATTTCAACTTTATCATATCTATAGAGAGAATTTACCTTTACTACCCGTGTCGGGTTATCAAGACAATGTGGTTCTTCAACAGGCGGTATATTAAGACCATGTATTTCTTCAATAGGTGGTAAATTCTTAACATCTTCATCTTTAATACCTTTTTCTTTCATTGATTTCTTTGCCTCTTGCATATCTTCAGGACTGAGAAATAAAACACCTCTCTTGTTCGGAGTGGGTTTAGGAATAGGATCAGGAGTTGGCTCAATTGGTTCAGGAATTGCTTCAGGAATTGGCTCAGGAAGAGTCCAATTATTTTCATTAGTCAACATATTATTCAATAGTATTTCAGCTTCGTCGACTGTTCTTTCCCTGAAAACACAACCAGCACAAATATCCAAGTAGTCCTTGGAAGCATCGGTTTCGTCCATTATAAAAGATATCAAGTATTTCATTTTTCTTGATAGGATGATCAGGCAAAGCATTAAGTAACCGGAGAAGCCTCCCCCAAGCTTGCAGGAGACTCTCTTCTTTGATTTGCACAAAATTATATATTTCCCGCAAGGCAGCTTGTTTCTTATGAGCAGGGAAATATTTAGCAGAGAAGTAATAAATCATATCCTGGGGACTACGCACACAACCAGGAGTAAGAGAATTATACCAAGTCTTAGCATCACCCTTTAATGAGAACGGAAATATCTTAAGGATATAATAATAGCGAGACTTCTCATCATTAGTAAACAGGGTGGCTATATCATTCAACTTGGTAAGATGTGCCACAACATTTTCAGATTCAAGGCCATAAAAAGGATCAGATTCAACTAAAGTAATAATCTCAGGATCAACAGAGAATTCATAATCCTTATCAGTAACACAGATAGGTGAAGTAGCAAAAGCAGGGCCAGGTTTCATTCTAGCATTAAGAGACTGTTGCTTCCGTTTAGCTAATAATTTCTTAGGATCATATCTATCATTGCAAGCAAAGATTTCCTTAGCAGCTTCTTCATTCATAACATAACCCTCAGGAACAACAGGCAATACATTATCATTGGGAGAGCCCTCATCATCACTATCATCAATAATAGCATCTTCAATATTTTCATTCCCCCTAACTCTAGCAAGTTGTTCATCAAGAAATTCACCTAATGGAAAAGTAGTATCACGCACAGAAGTACTTTCATCATGCATAGCAGAAGTGGCATCATCAATAACATGCGACATATCAGAATTCATAACAGTAGCAGGTTTAGGTGTCGCAAGCTTACTAATAACAGAAGGAGAATCTAGTGCAAAGCTAGATGGCAGTTCCTTACCTCCCCTCGTGGTTGAGGGCAAAATAGTAGTTCGTCGTCTTTCAAGTTCTTCATAGTGACCAACATATATAAATCCCAAGTGACTCAGAGAATAGAGCTATGCTCCCCGGCAATGGCGCCAGAAATTAGTCTTGATAACCCACAAGTGTAGGGGATCGCAACAGCTTTCGAGGGTAAAGTATTCAACCCAAATTTATTGATTCGACACAAGGGGAGCCAAAGAATATTCTTGAGTATTAGCAGTTGAGTTGTCAATTCAACCACACCTGGATAACTTAGTATCTGCAGCAAAGTATTTAGTAGCAAAGGTGGTATGGTAATAAAGGTAACGGTAGCAAAAGTAAAGAATATTGTTTTGGGGGTTTTTGTAGTAGTTGTAACAGTAGCAACGGAAAAGTAAATAAGCGAAGAACAATATATGAAAAGCTCGTAGGCAATGGATCAGTGATGGATAATTATGCCGGATGCGATTCCTCATGTAATAGCGGGTGACACAGAACTAGCTCCAGTTCATCAATGTAATGTAGACATGTATTCCGTAAATAGTCATACGTGCTTATGGAAAAGAACTTGCATGACATCTTTTGTCCTACCCTCCTGTGGCAGCGGGGTCCTAGTGGAAACTAAGGGATATTAAGGCCTCCTTTTAATAGAGAACCGGAACAAAGCATTAGCACATAGTGAATACATGAACTCCTCAAACTACAGTCATCACCGAGAAGTATCCCGATTATTGTCACTTTGGGGTTGTCGGATCATAACACATAATAGGTGACTATAGACTTGCAAGATAGGATCAAGAACACACATATATTCATGAAAACATAATAGGTTCAGATCTGAAATCATGGCACACGGGCCCTAGTGACAAGCATTAAGCATAGCAAAGTCATAGCAACAACAATCTCAGACATAGTGGATACTAGGGATCAAACCCTAACAAAACTAACTTGATTACATGGTAAATCTCATCCAACCCATCACCGTCCAGCAAGCCTATGATGGTATTACTCACGCACGGCGGTGAGCATCATGAAATTGGTGATGGAGGATGGTTGATGATGACGACGGCGACGAATCCCCCTCTCCGGAGCCCCGAACGGACTCCAGATCAGCCCTCCCGAGAGAGATTAGGGCTTGGTGGCGGCTCCATGTCGTAAAACGCGATGAAACTTTCTCTCTGATTTTTTTCTCCCCAAACGTGAATATATGGAGTTGGAGTTGAGGTCGGTGGAGGTCCAGGCTGTCCACGAGACAGGGGGGCGCACCCTACAGGGAGGGGGGGCATCCCCCTGTCTCGTGGACAGCCATGGGCCCCATGGTGTATTTCTTTCGCCCAGAAATTCTTATTAATTCCAAAAAGTGCCTCCGTGGATTTTCAGGACATTCCGAGAACTTTTCTTTTCTACACATAAAACAACATCATGGCAATTCTGCTGAAAACAGCGTCAGTCAGGGTTAGTTTCATTCAAATCATGCAAGTTAGAGTCCAAAACAAGGGCAAAAGTGTTTGGAAAAGTAGATACGTTGGAGACGTATCAATATGAAGTACCACCTCTCTTGCAGCACCGTGTAGGCATCGGGGGTGCGATGGCCGTCGGTGGCGTTGAAGCAGATCTGCGACGGTAGACGGGTGCATCGAGGGATAAGTCCCGTTGCGGTGGAAGAGAAGGTCGTGTGAGCGGCCCCGGCAAAGAGGACGACGGCGCCGATGAAGCGAGAGGACGCGATGCAAGGCTATTGGTCCGTCACCGTGGATGAGAAACGTCCATCTCTAGTAGTGGACGACGCGGTCTTAGTAGGCGCTCCGGCATGGTGGAGCACGGTGGCAATGGATGTGGTGGAGGACGGCGGCGATGGATGGGGTGGAGGAAGACGGTGATGGACGGGGTGGCGGACGGAGGCTGGTGTGGGGATGGTGTTCTAGCGCGGACGGTGTATGAATGGGAAAATGAAGGGAGAGGTATAGGGAACCATGTTTTTGGGATGCACCTGTCTGAAATATGGGAAAGTTACGAACTTAGCCCCCGTTTAAAATTTGGATGTCTCGTCGGTTGGGGATAGGACGGTAATCTCGCATCTCGCCAATATTTGCCCAAAGCGATTTCGGGCGAAGAGAGGGTGGTTGGAGCCCATGGTTGGCACCCACGGTGTATGAACGGGGATGACAGGTAGGGCAGTTGTGTCACGTCTGAGTGAAGTTACAAACCTACCCCTATTGAAAATATTTGCCTACATCGATTTCGGCCGAGTCAAGTTTGTTTTGCCGCCCACCGTGTATGAATGGGGAAATGGAGGGAGAAACAGAGGTATTTCGGACAAGCTTGAATCAAATGTGTTTTGCCGCCCATGTTTGGCGCCCACCGTGTCGGAACGGGCTCAGAGGCGGTCGTGTCACGTCTAATTGAAGTTACTAACCTACACCTATTTAGAGCAGTGGAAATCGGGCAGACGGATTGTCCGTGTAATGGGTAGACAGCAATTTCCATCTCCCAAACACTTGGCTTCAGGCAGCCGACGTGGGAGTGGACATTTTGCCGCTTCTTCCGAGTTTTGGGACAATAAGCATCCACATTTACCCTGGCAACTAAATTCGAATCCATTTTGTATTCCTATACGAATCTTTATAAATCATTCTATGTGTTTTTATATATCTTTAAAAGGACGGCAAAGATGTATTCCACTGTAATATATGAATATGGTTTACAAATGCCGATACTCAAATTCAGAAGCTAGAATCCAGTTTAAGGTGAATTCGAATATTTGGAACACTTCATGTCCAACTCAAATGTCGCACGCAGCATAATGTATACTCCCATTTAGATATGTACACAAGCGATGTATCAAGATTCAAATACCGAGTCAATCAACCAAGAATGTACAGAACTAACAGACATATAAACACGTATAGAGTATATGGATCAATAATATCAACTAACATACATAAGCCAGGCCGACGTACTTTTTTGCTACAATAGCATCCTTTTTTTAGCCAAGCTACTATAGCATCTTGGCCCTTTCCGATGCGTGCTACTTATGGTCCATATATACTACTATTATTGTTGAATGCACATTCAACCCGATTGGCATATTTGTAGGTCTGGCACAGCAATCAAAATGAAATGTCTCCGAGTCTTGTCAATTAATACAGACTTGTGCTCAAATAAAATTACAAACCAAAAAACAAAAAACAAAAAAACAATTATTACATGATCTCTAAAACAAATGGTTTGATTGATTACATGAACAAACAACACAAAGGTTATTGAACGATGGAAAGAACATTTCACCTATGATTTACCAAGTGGGAATTTAATTTCCTTTTTTTCATTCAGGACCTTAACAATGTGGTCAGTCTCAGCTTGCTTCGTTTTGAAATCCACCAAAGATTTAATGGTTGTCTTGAGTACTACTTGTGATTGTGTTGTTTGCTTCCTCAACATGTCAACTTCATCTCTAAGTGCGGAAGCAGAATCTCTTTCTACCACTCATTTAGCCTCTAGAGCATCAGTAGTTGGCAATTCATAATGCACGATTGGGTCGGTGCCACTGCTGTGGGATGATACAACGTCCATGGGGACCTCGTTCTTTGATCTTGGGCTAACTTGTTTTGCCATTAAAGTTCTGATTGGATTCAGAAAAGTTGAAGTTAGCAAAACATCTCAACTGGGAGTTATAACAGCAAACCAGTTAAACAAACAAGGAATTAAAGAGTTTCAATTGGATGCTGAAAAGTAGTTATTAACATCATTGTCACCTGTTGTTGCAGCAGCAAATCAGTTAAACAAACAAGTAGCTATTTAAGTTCAGGCAAATAGGTAATTCTTAATAGTAAGTATCAAACACACAGATAGGCGCAGTCTATAATAGGATTAACAGGCTGTGGCATTATGTAATCAATAGCAAACTAAATTAAGCCAAGCAACATAATTGAACAATTTTGCAATAAGTGGCTACCTAAAATTTCGAGAAGCAGGTAACTGAACTTATGCTAGTTCTTTGTACAGGCACACTGCAACTTCTTTTTCACTTACAAGGTTGTACGAAGGAGTCCATGGCATCAATTGCTTGGGTACGCAGTTCCAATACTTCTTTCTTCCCACACTGCATTGGTAAGTCGAATGGTTAATCTGGTAAGATGGTGCATCCTTGATATGTTATATGAGGACGTGTAGTCAGACTAGTTGTAGCCACACACATCACACTGGCTTTTATTGTATATTTCATGCGATTACTTTTGGCATATCGAGATCTAAGCAATCTACAATAGGATGAAAAGACTGGCATCCTTCACATTATTGGCGAACTCAGTTCATAGAAACAAGCAATTCAACCATTCTGTGGGTAAATCAAAAGAGCCACTGAAATATTTTTCACTACCCCAATCATACACACAAAAAGGGGCGACGCCACCATAGGGGCTGGTATGGGCGGCCGCCTCGGGTGGCTGGAAAGTGTGCACCTAGTTTGAGTAGTCCAGGTTGGCCGATGCTAGTTTTGTTCATCCCAATGCACGAGCAGGTAATGTAAAAAATGAAGAAAAATATTTCAATTTGGATGGGCTAATAACATAAGTGCAAGACAGGCCCTATAGCAGGCTCGCGGCCCAAACGAGCGCCTCCCATATCGATCGACAGCAGGACAAATACCAATTCATTCGCTCCATCCTCCAATCTGGTTCGCTCCTCACCTAGCCGCCACTGGCCAGACCGACACAGCACTTCCTCGCGCCCTCGTTGGAGGGCGGTCGCCGGGCTTCAAGCGAACGGAAGGACAAGAAGATGAAGATCCAACCCTGGGTGTAGCCTGCGCGGGAGGCAGCGGCGGCAGCACGGGCATGGCAGCGAGCTTGCGCAAACGGACAGTCGTAGTTTGCAAGATTAGCATCCACAACGAGCAGGTACATCACATCCCTGATTATATCTAATTCAACTCTTTAATTTCTGGCAAATAGTTAAACCTGGCGGTGTTGTAAAACTGCTTGTATGTAGGGAATCTATGAGAAAATGAAACCAATTTCTACTTATTTTGTAACTCCCCCAATCAATACTGAACTAACTGAATCTGATGTATCTAATCAAGTTTCCGGTGCAAACATACAAGCTCATGTTGTTCTTGAGCCCGAAGTGTCTAATGAACAGACTGCTAATGAAGGATTTGATGCAAACATTTTACATGCTCCTGGTAATGAACATATAGTGTCTAATGAGGGATCTAATGCAAGCATTTTGCAAGCTCATTGAAGGATTTAGTGTCTAATGATGATCTGCTATGTTGAGAGAGACATAGAGATTTGTGGGCATTGATGACAAGCAAATTATAGTGCATTTTCATAGCTTGAGGAAACGTCGAGGCCATCTACCAGAAAGTCCCCGTATCATGACAAAATAGCATAAATACTTTTCTAATCTATTGTTTGAAACTATTGGCATACTTGTGCAGGATAGATATATTGATATGCAGTTTGCGCACTGGTTATAGGTGCAATTACACTTCGATATTTTCAGCCAGAGAGCAAATAATTCAAGCAGGTACAGACCATGTTTGTAGTCCTTGTACACCATGTTGCATTTTGTGTTTTTTGGTGCTTGCATCATTTAGTGTTTATAATCTAAACTACTTTGGATCATTAGCTGGTTTTCAAAATGCATGTAGCTTCACATTTCTCAAGTTATGTTGATTTCCGGAGTGCAAGTGCCTTCGTATTTTTTAAGTTAAATGTTCGCCCCTGGTAACTTGAATTCGTGGATCCGCCACTGCACACAAATCATACACGAATGCTAGTACGAATTAAATGAAATGCAGGGACTTATGCTAGCTCGTTGTACAGGCTCACTGCAGCTCTGCTTGCACTTGGGATGTTCCATGTACAAGTCCATGTTACCACTTGCTTGGATGTGCAGGCCTTGTGCTCCTTGCATCCCCCTCTGCATTTTTGACACGGCGAATGGTTGATCAAATAAGTGGAATCGACCTTGATGTTGTACCGGAGGACAGATACTTACAAGGTTATACGGGTGTGCAGGATGTGTACCGGATCCCATAGCGCCGTCATGCTTCGCTAAAAAATGGATTTGCTTGTTTCAGATGATATCTCCAGAAGAAATAAGAGTTAAAGTTAGAGTTGCATAGGCGTGTAAGCTAAGAGAGCGGTGAAAGGATATCCAAACATCATCGGAACAGTGCACAAGGGAGTGATGTGTGGATACCTAGTTTGGGCCGGCGTTTGGGCATGCTCGCCTAGCTAGAGTGCGGGTCACTTCAGAGCCGTTGAGGGTGATGTGCTGGCGTTGGCTAGCCGCGCACGGATGCAGATCTTGAGTGGCAGCGGAGCGCTACGATGCGGTGGACGAGACTGTTGGTGAAGCCCCAGCGGCCTCGGGGGGCGGAGGTGCGACGGTGTGCTCGGTGAAGTAGCCCCGGTGAACTAGGAGATGGCGTCGGTGAAGTGCACCTGATGCGCTGGAAGTCGGTGTCTATGAGGCACGTCGGTTGCGGCAGTCGACGTTGTCGGTGGACCACCTGGTGCGGTGGACGAGGGCGTAGATGAGGTAGCTCCGGTGCGGTGGTAAAGCGCGACCGTCGTCTTCGTCGTCGTTTTCCGACACAGAGGTGGGGAAAGAGACGAGACGAGGGGCGATTCGAACTTTGCTTGGGTTGGCGGTGAATTAGGGATTTGAGTAATCTGGGCGTGGAAGGGGACGGTGGAGAAGGGAGATTTTGCAGGTCTGGAATTGGGGCCGCCAGATATTTCAATCCAAAACGTGGAAGCGCGAACTTATTTTGTCGTCGTCCTTTTTTGGGGGGTGGGGTGGGGGAGGGAGGGGCGTGGGTGGCTGGGTGCTACGCGTCCGTCCGACACATGCGACCACCATGACACGACCCTTGTCTGCCTGGTGCGCCTACATTTGAGAATGCAAATGAATCTTCTTTCATTTGCAAATGAATCTGTATGTATTACCATGCCCGTGTTTTCCTTGCAATAATTAGTCATTCGAAATGAGATACTCCCTCCGTTCACTTTTGTAATTCGTTTCAGACAACTTAAAATGAACTGTTTTGCATATTGTCTGAAATGTCTTCAAGGTCTTATAAAAGTGAACAGAGGGAGTACTATAAATTAATTAATGAGGTGTTATTTGAAAAAAAATCGAAAAGATATCCACGCTATCCATGCTAACGTGGATTAGAGTGTGTGTCACATAATTAGTTATTTGAATTAGAGTGTGTGTCACGTCGCGATCTCCAATTCTAACGTGGATTTCGCATTTCACTGTATCCACGCTACTTTTTTAATACAAATTCATATGTATATGATGAACACCATGGTAGTGAGAAAACTTTGGATCGATTCAAACATATGACCTACAAAATAGCACAACAAATCGAGTCAATGTCAACTTTTCGAAACCTAGTATGGCACAAATTCGAAATATTTACCCATATGCATGGTCCTCAGTTCAAATCTTACAATGTACACCGAATTGAAACATCGATATTAAGTCTCATGCTATATACATTCAAATG
>NC_041389.1:235296720-235301479 GCF_002162155.2 Triticum dicoccoides
TATTCGGGCCTCGATCGACACACTCTATACTCTCTCACGCAGATTGTCTATCTAGGTCAGTCCATCCAAGCCACCCCCACTCTTTTGACCTCATGGCGGGCCACGCTTGCTCAATCTCTCTCTCTCTCTATATATATACATATATATATATATATATATGTGTGTGTGTGTGTGTGTGTGTGTGTCTATATATATATACACATCTGGGTTATTCTGTTACGCGTAACAGAATATTATTCTGTTACCCTCTCTATACTGACGTGGTTCACAGTTTGGACTGATGTGTTTTTCAACCAGAACTGATCTTCCTACGTGCACGACGGACGGAAACAAGGGATGCAACGTGGAGCTTCCGATCGTTCTCCGGCGCGATGTTGCAGGCTATTCGTTGCTAGAGGAGACATGTAAGGGGTTCCGCACGTGCGCGCGCTCAGCTGGATGTGTTTTGCGATTTGTAGTCACCGGAGGTGACGGCGTGGGCATTTTGGCGGCGGACGTGTTTTGGGCGTCAGTGTTTACTGTGGTGTTCGTGGGCCTCAATTTACGTCGTGTTTGTTGTTTTTGATGTGGGAATTATCGGTATGTTAGAGTTTTTTGAGATTATTTTCATTTGTAATTTATGATTACAAGTTTTGGTGTTCTTGGTCGTTTTCCACGCCCGCCATGGAAATTTGTTCTTTTTTTTTGTTGTTTTACTTTCGAATTGGTGTTGCAGGAGAGATATAAGGATTGTATGAAAAGATTTGTGTTGTTAGTTTTGCTTCTTTGAGTTGTTTATACCCCGGATTCCCATGTTATTTTGTCGTTGGCGGAGGTGGTGTACAACGGCTGACTGTAAGCCGTGATTTCTTGTAATCTGGTCAAACTGCGTAATTAAGTTGCTTGTTTTTCAGTGTTGTTTTGAATTTCTGTTGTTTATGTAGTTGGACTGCTGCGTGTCAAAGTTGTATTACTATGTGTTGACATCGGAGCCGCACCGATGGCTCTGCACTTTGATTATAAAGCCTGAGCCCTTTGTCAGTTTCATTCTATGAGCTGCAACCAAAGAAAAGCGAGATGGATCCTGAGCTGGGAGTGGTCACAGAGGAGGAGGGGGACGCCATAGATGTGAGGGCTGCAGTAGCGGAGCATAGGAGGAGGAGGCGCAGGCGCAAGCAGATGGCGCGACGTGCTGCCGAGGAGGAACTGGAGGCAGAGTTCAACAGACGGCTTGCGCGTGAGGTGATGGATACTTGCAACTCCAATGAATTGGAGCTTCTTTTCCCAGAGGGCAGGGGAAGGAACCATATTCAGATCATTAGTTGGGCTAGGGCAAGAGCAGCCACGGCTCCACATCCATCCACCAGGGCAAAATGGCGTCGTTAGTGAATATTACGTTTTTAAGATTTTTGTTGTGAGGGAGCAGATGTCTGAATGACTAAATGAATTCAACTGTTTTTGTCTCTGAATGTGTTGTTTTGTCCGCATATGTTCGACATGTGCACCTTTGAACTGCTTGTTTATCTGAAGTTGAACTAATTTGCGGTCAAATGTTGCATGGCTTGTGTAATAACTATTTCGTACTAGCTGGCTGCCCATCTGCCTATTTATTATTTTTATAATCTGCGAGTCTCCCCGACTATAAACGCTATCCATCTCTATGTGGTGTGTGGCCAAGTCTTCCCCCTCCTTTTTCTTCCTTCTTCCAGAATCAGATCTAGGTTCCCCTCCTTCCCTTTGTTGCCTTTTTCTCTGTTCCTGTGTGTTCCATGGAGGATTGTTCATGCGGATGCCTGGCAAAGATGGCGCGCATAGCTGACGGCTGTGTGTACGAGTCTGGTTTGGAGCTCACTCAGACTCAGCGGCGTGGGCAACTTTCTTGTCTGCTGTATAGCAACCATGGGTTTCGTACACCCTATGTTTGTCGCCTGACGGATGGTGACTTGAAGGAATCATGGGTATGTGTTTCTATTCATTTTGTTTTCTACTTTCTTGTTGGTTTCTGTTTGAATACCATGGACTGGATCAGTAGTTTTGTCTTATGAATAGCTTGTCTATATTTTTTTAATTTGGTTTTGTCAGATTTTAACAGTAGGGATTTCTGTGTGTATTTGTTCATTACTTAACATTGTTTTATCCATTTTTTTATAATCCCTGATCTGTTTATGAATAGATGTTTTTACTGTAGGTGTATTGATATGTATATTTCTTCAGTTTAGTCAGTTCACATGTCTAATTAGTTTTGTGTTATTGTTTTGGTTCAGATTTTTCCCATTTTAGTTTGTTATGCAAATCGTTCCTATATCTGTGTAAAAATTCAGTTATGTCAGGTGTTCATTTTGTTTTGTACTCCCATGCCCATTTGCAGAAAATGTCACCCAGGATCAGGATTGTTGCTCCTAGTTCCGGTGTTCTGAAGATGGAGACTTCAGACAAGAATGGGTATCAGTTGATGGATGTTGCCTACCACATCGACTTTGATGGTTGCATCAACCTAACTACTGGGTGGAAGGAGTTTGTGGCTGAGTTTGGATTTGAGGATGGTGATGTGGTTATGGTTATGTTCTCGAGAGAAGACGACTCTCTGACATTCCGAATTTATGTGTTGTAGTTTAAATGTGGCAAATGACGCCGGTTGTGAGATTTGTGTGTGGTTGATTATGTTGCAGTATTTTTTCTTTTAAAACATTTGCATGTGAGATGGTTGAATTGTATGGTATTATCAGAATGGTATGGAACAAGTTATGTAATGTTTTTCCTATTGTTCTGCTCAAGTATAACTGTTTTTATTTATACATTCTTTATATTAGTACTGGAACAATTTCTATAGTTGAACTGATGGGCATCCTTTGTTTTGGCTGGTATATTTTTCATGTTCATAACTCACAGACGGTGCTATACGCTGATGAGTTTTTTAGAACCCCTTTTTGTTAATGAGTTTGCTGAACTTACATTCTGTTAATGATAGTACTGATCTATTTTAGGTTGTCAATTACCAATCAAATTTGTTTGTTGTATACTATTTTTTTCTTACTTTTTTACATGAATTTTGGAGCACATTTTTTCTTTTTATAGATGAATAATGATAGTTTTGGTATTTTATAAAATTAAAAAAAAATTAATCTTCGCTGCACAGTACTATTTTTTTGTACTTGAACCTTATGAATTGTAGTAGTTGAACTTTTTGTAAATTCGTTTCTGAAATTTTATTTACAGTCTTATATTTTTTTTATTTTTTTTACTTCTTACCATTAAGATGTGTTTGAACTTTTTACAATATTTTTGTTTATTAACTGATTTTTGTTATGAGTTTTTTTTAAAATTATCTGTATTTTTTATTTCTTGTGAATTGTATGGTATTATCAAAATGGTTTGGAACAATTTATGTAATGTTTTTCCTATTGTTCTACTCAAGTATAACTGTTTTTATTTATACATTATTTATATTAGTACTGGAACAATTTCTATAGTTGAACTGATGGGCATCCTTTGTTTTGACTGGTATATTTTTCATGTTCATAACTCGCAGACGATGCTATACACTGATGATTTTTTTAGAACCCCTTTTTGTTATTGAGTTTGCTGAACTTACATTCTGTTAATGATGGTACTGATCTATTTTAGGTTGTCAATTACCAATCAAATTTGTTTGTTGTATAATATTTTTTTCTTACTTTTTTACATGAATTTTGGAGCACATTTTTTCTTTTTTTATAGATGAATAATGATAGTTTTGGTATTTTATAAAATAAAAAAAATTAATCTTCACTGCACAGTACTATTTTTTTTGTACTTGAACCTTATGAATTGTAGTAGTTGAACTTTTTGTAAATTCGTTTCTGAAATTTTTATTTATAGTCTTATATTTTTTTTTATTTTTTTTACTTCTTACCATTAAGATGTGTTTGAACTTTTTACAAAAAATTTGTTTATTAACTGATTTTTCTAATGAGTTTTTAAAAAAAATTATCTGCATTTTTTATTTTTTGTCGTGCATGATCTGCTAGATTTTTGTAATGGGGCGAAGTACTTTGTTGGGCCATCGGCCTGGGTTGTTGTTTTCGGCCCGGATAGCTTGTCCCGCGCGGTTGTGCAGCACAGCGTGCGCGTGAGCTATGTGTTTAGTCCCACCTCGCTAGTCAAGGGGGCTCTAGACTTGTTTATAAGTGCACCCGAGGCTCACCAGTCGAACTCCTCTGAACACTTACCAGAGCGCTTATACACGGCGCTCTCTCTCTCTCTCTTGACCTGTGGGCCCTGGACGGCAGGCCCTACGGTTGTGCGGATTACTAGGGATTCGCCCACGGGCTCGAGTTCAAGTATCTAGCATTGTCATGGCCTGCGCCTGTCCTTGGGCGGTCAATTTTTTCATTTTTTGTTGTTTGAATCTAGTACTTGACTACACCAGCAACTTGGACTGGTACTTTTTTATCCTTGGGCGGTCAATTTTTTCTTTTCTTTTTTTTTGGTTTGTTTGAATATAGTACTTAACTCCACTAGTAACTTCGACTGGTACTGCGCCTATCCAAACGAGCGCACGGCCGCGTTAGCGCGAGGCCGAGCGAGGAACGAGCCGTAGCAAGCGACGACACGGCGTGCCACGGCGTCTCATGCGGAGGCGAGTCCGTAACATGACTTGCCCCCGCACCGCACCGTATCGAGGGGCATAGTTGTACTAACACATCTTCCTTGTATGGACTTTGCCCCATTATCTATCTTAGGGGTGTGGGTGCGTGGGGGGGGGGGACAGAATAACTGCACTGCACCTGTCAAATGTGCG
>NC_041389.1:235303617-235331768 GCF_002162155.2 Triticum dicoccoides
ACTGCGCCTGTCAAACGACCGCACTGCCGCGTTAGCGCGAGGCCGAGCCGGGGGGGAGGGGGGTCGGGACCCCCCTCCCCCATCCCGGCGAGGCCGAGCCAGGAACGAGCCGTAGCAGGCGACGACGCGACGTGCCGCGGCGTCGCATGCGTAGGCGAGTCCGTAACATGACTTGCCCCATTATCTATCTTAGGGGTGTGGGTGCATGGGGGGTGGGAAACAGAATAACCGCACTGCGCCTGTCAAACGAGCGCACTGCCATGTTAGTGCGAGGCCGAGCTGGGGGGAGGGGGTCGGGACCCCCCCTCCGCCATCTCGACGAGGCCGAGTCCGTAACATGACCCCCCCTCCGCGTTAGTGCGTTATGAATTATTTTTTCATTTGTACTTTTTTGATAAATTTTTTTGTACTGTTGTGAGTTATTATTTGTACTTTAGCCGTTTGTTTTCTCCATCTATATTAATTTTTTTATTGTATTTGATTTTTGGTATTATCTTTTGTAACTGCCCAGAGATAGTGGGCTTCGCCACGGTTGTGGGCTTTAGCCGTCCGTTTTCTCCCACTCATCTTTTAACCCTCCCACTCACCTTTTAACCTCCGATCTTCCCCGTTCCGCTCCTCTCCCGTCCCCAAATCGATTCCGTCTTCGTTCCCCTCTTCTTCTCTTCTCGCAGGGGGAGTTGCTACTCCTGTTTCGCCGCGGGAGCGTCGGTCGGAGGGTTCAACCCCAGGGGTGGAGGTCCGGGTGCTCTGTTTTGTTCCTTTTGCTCTGCCATTGACTTTGCTTGCATCCTCTTATGTACAGATTTTCTCCATATTTCTAATCTGTGGCTCTCTTTATTGTCCCAGGGTGCACTCGCTAGGGTTCCTTTGCTGTTGAACGATCGTTTGGCGGCAGTGATATTGGATTGCGTGGCGGATTTTGTGTTTGCTGGTAAGATTTTTGATTTTGTATGGCGTGCTTCTTTTCTGAAGTAGTTCAGAGCCCTAATTTTTGTTCATGTGTCTTGCAGATCTGGTTCGGCAGATTTTAGGACTGTAGATCTCAATGGGTACATCATCCAGTCCGGACAAATTGAATGCAGGTGATTTTCCCTGTGTTTTGGATGATGTTTTAACAGATCTGGTTTTTAGGTTGTACAGTTGTTGCCGTATCAACTTTATAAGTTGTATGTATTTTGATATGTGTTAATTTTGTCCTGGATTGTATGGTGTGTATGGTTTTGGCAGTTGATGCGACCTGCAGACAGGTTGTAGTACTTATCACCATGTGTATTTTGAACTGCTGTCCTGGCATTTGAATAGGTTGTAGTAGTCAGTGAAGAACTAGTATGGTGTTGAAAGAGTTGTCTTTTCTGAAGTTTGTTCTGCAAGTGGTGGGTTCATATTTGTTTTATTGGGTGAACTTGTAGTGTTCACATAGTTGAACTGATTGCTTGTTCTTGTACTTTTTTGCTAATTATGATGTTGTTGCAGATGTTGGAGTGCCGGTGCCTCCTGATTCTGACAAATCAGAACGCTTTCAAGATCTTGTGAATGTTATTTTTGAGACACCAATTCCTCTAGAAGAACTTGCGAATGTTGCTGGTGTTTCCCTTATATTTGCTCTTTTTTTATCAGCCTTTAATACATATATATGCTTAGTTACATCAGTTGTTCCTTTTGTTTGTGTTTGATGCTATGCGCTTTATTTATCTTTGTGTCTGCAATGTTAATTGTGTTTTAATTTTTTATGTGCGTGGTTATGTTATTAGTTTATGCAGTTAATGACAGCCATGGTGTTCCAGAGGACATTGCTGATGTTGTTAAAGATATTAATGATGGAATGTATACACTTAACGTTGATGATGGTGATGGCAGCTTGTAGTTGTCTGTTACTCAGTCTCAAAGTGTTGATGGCACTGAGCCTGTTACCCAGGCTGAGGATGTTCCTATGCAGTTACAGCTCGAGGATGAAAGGATAAGAAAGAAGAAGTATGAATTGCAGAAGAGAAAGGAGTTGGAACTGCGTCAAAAGGCTGTCTGTGTGCAAGAAAGTGATGTTGATGTTGCTCAAGCTCCTAAATGTGTAGGCGATGAAGGTGGTGACGCGGGTTTTTCAACTGTTCATGCCGGATCTCATGGAAGTGACATGCCTGTGAAGACAAACTTGATGCAAACTCCACACAAGTGTTTGATCGTGATGGAGTTAAGGAGAAGAAAGCTGTTTTGAAGAGGAAGATGTCAGATCGAAATCCTGATGGCACATAGAGGCGCAGCCCACGTGTGAAAGTTGGTTCCCAACCTGGTAATAGCAAAGCTGATGCAAATAGTGTTGCTGTGAAAATTGGTCCAAGCAAACTTGGTGGCTCCTCTGTTCGTCGGAGTCCACAAGGTTTGACAAATAAGAAGCCGTCTTCGTCTCCTCTTCAAAAGCGGTCTTTGTTGAAAGAAAATAAGAAGCGTAAAGTTCATCCTGCAAAGGTGAACAAAGGTGTGAAGAAGCATGCTCGTGTCGAAGCTGAAGATGTTGTATCTGAAGAAGATGATATTGAAGTTGATTCAGAAGATGAATTTGCAGTGGTATGTGTTTTGTACTGCATGTGATTTGCTAGTTGTACTTGCAATGATTTAATTATGTTTGAGCTGGTATGCTGGCCAGGTGAGGCTGGTCATTGTTTGCATCTATTTGATTGTGGTACTGATGTTGTTTTAATAGTTGAACTTGTGCAAACTTTTCTTTGTTTTACTTGCCTTCATATGCTTGTTTTGATTTCTATATTCATTGTTTGCAGTGGTATGTGTTTTGTTCTGCATGTGACTTACTAATTGTACTTGTAATGATTTAATTTGTGTTTGGGCTGGTATGCTGGCCAGGTGAGGCTGGTCATTGTTTTCATCAATTGAGGGTGGTACTGATGTTGTTTTAATAGTTGAACTTGTGCAATCTTTTATTTATTTTTTTACTTACATTCATATGCTTGTTTTGTTTTCTATAGTGGTATGTGTTTTGTACTGCATGTGACTTACTAGTTGTACTTGCAATGATTTAATTGTGTTTGGGCTGGTATTGCGGCCAGGTGAGGCTGGTCATTGTTGGCATCAATTGAGGGGTGGTACTGATGTTGTTTTAATAGTTGCACTTGTGCAATCTTTTCTTTTTCTTTTTACTTGTATTCATATGCTTGTTTTGTTTTCTATATTCATTTTTTTAAGGTGTGGCTTCTTTATTTTCATTTACAGCCTGTTAGCGTTATGAGTCCGATCAAGCCGGTGAGAGGCAATGCCAGAAAAGTTGCCTTGGATGAAGGTGACCAACAGAAATTGAACTTAGCTGTGCGATGTTCGTTGAGAGAGGTTGAAGATTGTGCTAAATTACTCGAGAGTCGGCATGTGGCTAGGGTTCATGCATCTGGTTTTGGTTCTATCATCAAGTGGAGGGTGAAGTCTAACATTTCCCGCCCTCTGATGGGAGTTTTGTACCTGAGGATAGATTCTGATACAATGACTCTTGACATGGGTGGGGCTAATAAGAAGCTTCGCATCACTAGCGATGGTATACAGCAATTATTTGGTTTCCCTCGTGGTGGTCGTTCTGTGCCAAGGCCGTCAGAGGACGGATATGACAACGCTCTGATGAAGTTAAGATTGGAGCTTGACATTAGCAGGAACAATGATATCAAGACAAAGGATTTGAGGAATAAGCTCAAGGTGCTCGTCAAGGATCCTAGCAAAGATGACCTTGCTCTGAAAGTGTTCTTCATTATTGTGTTTATGAAGGTTGTGCTGCCTGGTTCTGCCCCGCGTGTTTCCAGAGAGGCAGCAATGTTTGAGGGTCTCGTCTTTGAGGACATGGCTAATATGGATTATTGCCAGCTGATGGTTGATGAGCTTAGAAGGGCTGTTGCCAAGTACCAAGATGGCGATACCATGGGGAAGGCAGTCACAGGCTGTGCCATAGGGCCTGTACTAATGTACCTTGACTGCCTTATCCGTGGCAAGACTGCGAAGCCTGACATGCGAGTCCCCCGCATATGTTTCATGGATCCTACCAAGCTGTCTGATCTGGTTGATGCAGATTTGATAAAAAAAAGGCAATGCAGATCCAAAGACTTGGGTTTTTGGGAAGCTTCCGGTGAGTTTTGTTTGTTTTGTGTCTTGCAGACCTTTTTTTATTTTAGGTATAGCTATTTTTTGCTAGTGGACATGTGTACTGTAGAGTTGTCTATTTATATTTTGTATGGTTTAGGTATGGTTTTTTAGTACTGTTGTTTCGTGTGTGGTTGAACTAAATAACTTTGTTCAACTGGCCTGTTGGTAAATACTAACAAATTGGCAATGACAGTCAAAGTTTATTAGTGGTGTTGATTTTAAATCTGTTAATATCATGATTTATTTTTCCCTATGTGTTGCATTGATTGATTAACTATTTTTCCCTTTTGTTTGTAGTGGAAAACTCATGAGGAGGTTGTTTTTTCCGAGTGTATAAACGGCCAGTCCTGGAGATGCCGTCGTCTCAGGTTCCGAAGTTTTCATCTCTGCCCAATGAGTTGAGGGATGGACGTGGTGTTGAGGGTGCTGGTTATGTCCCCCTGGCCCTAGTAATGCTAGTGCTTCACAGAGGCAGGGTTTTGGTATTGATGTTGCTATTTCAGCATTGGAGCGCGCTGAGCATATCTTAAGTAATGTGTGTTTTGAGCTGCAAAAGGCCCCAACGATAGTTGAGCGTCTGAGCTGTATCAATGGTATCCTTCCCGAAGGTCATCAATTTAATGCTGAGGAAGCTGTTGACTACATTGAGATGGAGAGAATTTTAATCGGTGATATGCATGACGGTGCCGCTAATCTAGTTCAGAGCTCGGTTCATCTGTTGAACAACATGAAGCGTTTCAGAACTACGCAAAACTCTTGCTGCAAGCCATATGAAGAAAGTGCAAATGTTGTTATCAAGCAGTTTGAGTAGGATGAGGCTGCTGCCACCGACAGCAGGGCTGGTGATGGTACTGAGGCTAATGTTTTGGATCATGAAACAAATGATGTTGGCTTGGAGCGTCCTGATGTTGATGTGAGTCAGTCCTCGGTGTTTGCGATTTTTACTTTGTTGTTCTGCTTTCAGTGTTGTAGTTGAACTTCCTCATCTTCATCTATTTATTAATAATTTTCTTTCATGCAGATTGATCAGGATGAGGCCGCTGGCACCGGCAGCAGGGCTGATGATGGTACTGAGGCTAATGTTTCTGATCAGCATACGAACGATGTTGGCTTGCAGCACCCTGTTGTTGATGTGAGTCAGTCCTTGTTGTTTGTATGTTTTTACTATGTTTTCTGCTGTCAGTATTGTTGTTGAACTTCCTGATCTACATCTGTTTTATTAATTTTTCTTTTCATGCAGGAGACGAGTCATAATGTTGAGGCTGCTGTTGACCGTGGAGTTAATGATCCCTCCACTGATAAGTCCAAGGTTATTTTTATTTTCATTGTGTTCATTCATATTTTCTTGAATTTTCATGCGCACCAATGTGTCTTGCTTGTTCATTTTTCTATCCCACACTGTTTAGAGTTTGCAAGGGGGTAGCTACTTTTTTTGTTACTATTGTTTTAATTCCTTGTGTTTATTGTTGCTCATAGCATTTTTTTGCCTCATTACATTTGAATCAGGGTCCTATTGTTGGCGATGAGCCTTGTTTGCCCGTTGGTGATGTTGCTTTGAATGTTAGCAGCAGCAAGTTTGATGATGTTGCTGTGAATGCTTCCAAGGTTTATTTTTCTGTGCACCTCTTGGTAGCTTATTTCTTATTGTTAGTTTTGTTCATATTATTCACTTTTTCTGAATTTTTATTTTCGTTAGATTACTAATGTTGAGCGTGAGGTTGTCCTTAGTGGTGGAGATGATGCTCGTGATGTTCCATTGAGTCGTGGGCGCAATGTTGGTACCAAAGTTGCTGATGAGGATGCTGGTGCTGCCAGCATACTTGATTCCAAATCGCCTGGTGTTGGTATTGCTGGGAATGAAAATGTTTCTGGTTGTGAAGATTTGCCGCCGGAGAATTTCCCGCCTGGAGGTATTGATTACGGTGATGCATTGCAAGATGCTTCTAGCGTGGAGGAGGTGCCATCCGAGGATGATGATTTACTTCTGTCAATTTCTTTTGACCCCTTGACGCAGGAGGCGCTCTTGTCGTCCCAGGATTTTCTTTCTACAGACCTTGAAAGCGCAGCAATATTGGTGTCCTCTCAAGATGTCCCATCGTCAAACCTTGAAACTGGTGGCATAATGGTCTCATCGCAGGAACTACCGTCGTCGTCAAACCCTGATAGTCCAGGTAAGGACTTGTAAATGAGGCGTACTTCTCAATTTTGGCATTTTGGACATGTTCTCTTGTAGTTGTTGAACTTATTATTTTTCATCATTTTCTGCAAGCAGAAAGTGGTAATGTTGTTAAGGTTGATACGTTTTTCTTCGCTGTTACGAGGTTGCGCACGAACTGTACGAAATGGTTAGTTTGGGATTTTGCCCGTACCATTTTTGTCTCTTTTTCTTTCTCTTGTATGATTATTGTTGTTGTTGCAGTAGTTTTAATTCATGTAATCTTTTGTGTTTTTCTAGTCACAAGCCGATGTTTCAAAATAAAGAATGTGATGCCAGTGTTGGTTCTATTGCTAAAGTGTTTGTCCCCACTGGCATGCTCAACTCAGACAGTGCTGATGTTGTTTTATATTCTCTACGTCAGAAGTACCGAGACACTGACAAGTTGATAGTTCCCAGATGGGTGACGGTCAGTATTTTGCTTTTTTGTAAATAGGATGATAACTTGTTTTGCCAGTTTTCTAACTATTGTTGTTCTTTTTGTACAACAGACCAAGATCCGTGATGGAAATATTGATTCCAATGTGCTAAATTGGTTCAGGAGATCAGGTGCTGATGGTTTTGACCAAGTAGGTGAACTTGGACTTTTTGTACTCATTAACTAGAACTGTCATGTTTTCTTTGCAGTTTAGGGAGGTGGGGGAATGAACTTGATTAGCATGCTTTTACACCTATACTTATGAATGATCCGTGCTTCTTTTATTAAAGTTGCACTTATTGTTGCAAGGAAATTGAACTGATATGATTGTTCCTCAATTTTGGGCGGTGGATATAAATTCTTTATGATTATGTGATTTTTTGTTTGTACTTCTGAATTTCAATTTCTCTCTTTTATTTTATTGTTTGGAGGCTGAATTTTTTGTTTCATTATGATTTGGTAAATTCATTTTTCCTCTGCGATTTTTTTCCAGCTTCTTTTCCCTACATTTGATCCGCCGTCATTTGTGGCAACCATGAAGCCTAGCGAAGAATCTGGGCATTGGTGCTTGATTGTTCTGAATTTGAGGTTCCGTCGTTTCGAGTGTCTTGATTCACTCCGTGATGAAACCTGGGGTGATGCAGTTAGATTCTTAAGGAATATGACAGATAATATAAAGAAGCTTTGGAGGGAGTCCAGTGTAGATAGGGCCAAACCGTTCTCACCGGTGCATATTGATGGTTTCTCTTGCGATTTTGTGCGGGTGCCTCAGCAGGAAAACACGTGAGTATCCATTTTTAATGATTTTTGCTGGTTGTTTTTGTTGCTGGGAGGATGTTGTTCCTGTATTTTTTGGATTTGTGTTGTACCATTTTTTGTTTTTTCCTTTGTTTACAGGCATGATTGTGGATTCTTTATGCTACAAAACTGCAAGACCTATTATTGCCGGGAGGATGGTGTAATTGAAATGGTCGATTACAGCCATGAAGACATTCTGGACATTAGGAAGACTTTGTTGTATACCTGCGCAACTAGCGATGTGTTTGATGTTGACTTCTGGGGTCTGTTTGGCATCGAACCCTGTACGTGTGCATGGACTTTTGTAATCTTTTTCCAGCTTGTACTTCTCTATTAGTACTGTCATGAAATATGTATTTGAACTTACGCTTTGTGCGGTCTTCTTTTTTTTCAGGTGAGTGGCTGGATCTTGGTGAGCATGACTACAGGTTCTTTGGTAGACAGTTCTCGGAGCTCGAGCGCGCAGCTATTAATCTTAGCCAGGGGCGTTCTCCCGAAAAGACAAGATCTGGTGTTATGAAGGGGCGGTTGGGAGCTCTGAGAGGTTCTACGGCTGCTTGTGCAGAGAGCCCTACTACACCCCAGAATCCCATTGTGGAATTGATAGACAGCGATGATGATGTGTTTGACAAGATTGCTGGCGTTGGAAGAGTCACGAGGAGCGTTGCTGCCAAAGATTTATCTCCCCTTGCTGGAATAGTGGCTCGTAGAGCTGGTGGTGCTAGGAAAGATCCTGCTTTGGATTCTGGCAATGTTGTAAGCACGAAGCGTGCGCCCAGAGCTCCTATAAAGTTTTGCTCCCCTGTGCAGCAGCTTCACCCTCATAAATTCCCTCACCTGGACAAGGCTCGCAGGTTGTATAATCTGTTGCTTAGTGATGAATGGCATGAGAAGTATGCCGAGTGAGTATCTCTCATTATTTTTCCTCTTATTTTTCTTCTGTTGTTTGTAACTGCTAGATAAATATGACCTAAATTATTCCTTTTTATACAACTCGAACTGCTATGAATGCCTTATCTTTCTTCTCCTTCTTTTTGTTCTTGTGTGTGCTGCAGGAATACATTCTCAATGATACCTCAGCCTGATGAAAGCGTAACTAACTTCACTCGGCATCGCATCTGGGAAGTTTTTTCACCTGGGCAAATGATGGAGGGTGATGTAATGGACTTCCTCATTGATGATTGGAAGCAAGATCCCGAGAGAAATGTTGATTTCGCATCTGGGAAAAGGATATTGCTGAGTCCATATTTCATCATGGTAATCAATCAGATCGGTTTCTTTCTGTTGAACAAGACTGCCTATTGTTTTTACAAGTTTTAATAATACTTTGCTTGTTGATCCTTTTCCGCTGTCTATTTCTATTTTGGCTTTTTGCAGGTTGTGCTTGACTGTTTGTTTTACGAGGATGAAAATAAAGTGTTTAATGTGGAGAGTGCAGCGAGAAATTTCAAGAGCTATGCTAAAGCTAATGAAGACTTGCTCAGTGCCGACCTTGTGAGATCTACTAGCTGATTTTTGGTTTTTATTTGTTTGTTGTGATGCTGGTTTTTATTTTGAATATTTAACATCTCTTTTTTGGTCATTTGTTTTTAGATCATGATGCCTCTATTCAAGCCTATGGTTTTATCAAAGGATAGGAAAGTGAACCACTATTCCTTATATGTCATGAATCGGTACCGAAGTAGCGTTGACATCCTTGACTCTTTACCTTATCCGAAGAACCACCGTCCTTCAAAGAACACCTATCACAAAGACTGCGAGAAGATTGTGAGTGACATTTATTATCTGTACTAGATTAATATTTCTGCATCTTTGTTTCTGCTTTTTCTGAGACCTAAAACTGTGTGGGTTGTTTTGTTTTTTTACAGATTTCTATATTGGTCAAAGTAATGAAGGCCGTGTATGGTGATGCTCAGTACAATGCGAGCAAGCAGCCCAATTGGGAGCTATTTGCAAAGAAACCAAGGTTTGTCAAGGTTCCACTTCAAGGTGAAAATGAATGTGGCCATTATACTCTGAAGTATGCGGGATGCTATGATGGTGAAAAGATCATTGAGAACATTCGAGATAATGACGTGGGTTTCTTGTTGAGCTTTTCACTTTCTGTTTTTGGCTTATTGTGCGTCTTTTTTTTATGTGTCATGATTTTTGATAATTTGTTTTGTTGTTTTGCAGCCACGCATTGTTGATTGGAATACTGAGGATCTGTATAAAGTTGTGTTCAACCGAAATAACCATCTTATGGTGACGGAGCTTCCCAAGGAGGTTCAGGCTTTGGCTCCTGATGCATAGGAGAAATGGTCATCATTTGCATAGTGAATGGGATAGTTGTGGGATATATCTCTTGAAAACATTGTAGGCTCTATTTTGTAGTGTTTGATGTCTTGTCGAGTACTATGTAATAACTAGTATATTTTGTGTTGTGTTTTAAGTGTGGCACAATGTTTAACAAACTTTTTTCCATGATGATTGTGTGGTTGAATAGCTGTTTCACTTGTGTATGTTTCATCGGGAATTCGTTTTGGTTAAGTTTTATTTTTTGTACTGAAGACTTATATAGTAGTTGAACTGAAAACACTTTTTTTCAAGTGTATTTACGAGTTGTTGCTGAGAAAGTGAGATTTATTTTATTTTTATCTGATTCCATCCTAAGTTGGACCTTTATAGTTTCTGTACTCTCGTTTTCTTGTACTTATAATATAGTTCTGTTAGTACTGATTTGTAATCTCATTTAGCGTAAGGCTTTTAAAATTTTGGTGCTAAATTTCTGTTTGAACTTCTTGAACTTTACTAGTTGAACTTCATAGTAAAAGTTAAAGTACTGGTTTAAATTAGCTACGTTTAAGAGATAGTCCTATTAAGTTCAAAACTATTTCTTTCTCAAGGCATTAATTGGTATCATCATAGCACTTACCGAATAAACTTAGTTGTACTGAGATTTCAATTGTGCTAGTACTTTGATTAATTATTTATTTTTTGTGTTGTTTGATGCTAGTACGTCTTCTGTTGTGTTTCTTGTGATTTTTCTCCTTTGTTGAACTTATATCTTTTTGATTTAGTTTTTGGCCTTCTTTTTTTCTAGGCTGTGGTTCTTCTCTAGGCAATGTTTGGTATAATCCTAGCACTTGCCGTATAGACTTAGTTGTACTGAGATTTTAGTTGTATTGTTACTGTTATTCTTAGTATGTCACTGTTTTAAGGAATGCGAACTGAAGCTTCCTGTTCCTTTTTATATTTTGTAGAATGAACGTACCATGTGTTCAACTGTACCAGAACTTTCAGTCCTAGCATGCTAGTGACTAGGAAATACGTACTGGTGTTTCTTCGCTTTTCCTGTTGCAGTACTTAGTGAATTTCTAAATACTATTTAGCGCGATGCTTTTAGTACTGAATGTTTGTCCTCGGCTGAAACTTAGTCTTTTTAGTGTTCTTCTGAAACTAAAAACTGATTTTTTAGCATGATAGTACTACCGTTCATGTCGAAGTTGTACTGAGCGTCGAAGGCTACTATTTGCTTTTGTCCTTAGTTAGTCTGCCACTTTTTTGCGAAAATATTCATGTGTTATTTTTTTTCTCCATGACTAGTGCTGCGTGGCAGCCATCAAGTTTCAACTTCAACCTACTTCAACTTCAAATGATGGATCAACAAAATAGGAAGCTAGCAAACTTGTTGGATGACATAAGCAAACGATGTACTTGATAGACATAGGCAAACTTGTTCAAACCCTGACACACATAGCATAAGGTAGCTGGTTCAACATAACGAAAGCAAACTACAAATCTGAAACAACAAGATTAAGGATAGGCATAAGCGCGAGCAACACGAATGCAGACTTTCATGCATCTTCATCTGCGAAGTTGCAGTGGTAGTAGGGGTCAGCCTCCTGCTCTTTTGAAATATCCCAACCTATCACGATGTTGTCGATTGTCTTCCATGACTTGTAAGTTGCGTACGCATCTATTCCTGCGTACGTGATGAGGTTGTCTGGCAGCGGGCTGGTCCCCCACAGTTTGTGGTCTGCCCTGTTCATCTTCTTCTTCATGCCTTCGTAGAATGGGTGGATGACGCCGCCTGCAACATCGGCCAAGGAGTCGTAGTATTTTTTGGTCTTTGGATCTTTCCACTTGCGCTGCATGTCGATGAAGTTGTTGGGGTTGATTTCCAAACCAGACTTCTCAAGCATCCGCTTGTCACCTCCAATGTTGAAACTAACAAATGTGTACAATTTCTCCTCCTGCGGGAAGTCTTTGAGGCGCTTGGGCCTGCAAGGGGGGAGACACACATTTAAAGATTAGTCTTCTTTTTTGAGGATTTAATTCTTCTGCTTTTTTTTACAAGTGATAATCCATGAGGTAGATGCTTATATATTATGAGCCATGCATGAATGTAGTTCAGAAACTAGTACACAAAGTCCTGAAATTAAATTCAACTACACCGTGTTATTTTTTCTTTTTTGCTATCTTCGTTGCTTCACCAAATGCTTCACCAAATTAGAGAATCATTTTACCAGAGTCAATGATATATGCGCTGCTTGATTCAAGTTTAGTTTTCTTTTTTGTTGAATAAAAGACCTATACCAGTGCTTGATACATCTTTGTGCATTAATTCTATATCAAGTTCAAAAATTAGTTTGAGAAACATGTGCATCAAGATATGGACCTATACCACTTCACCAAAGATCTTTTAATACATCAATTCTATAAACTATACTAGTGCATCAAGATTAGAATCTATGCTAGTACATCAAGTTCAGAAATTAATTTGGTGCATAAAGTTCAGAATGCTATAAACTTTTTTCAGATGCTAATCTGGTGAAACAATCCACTTCACAGTTTCAGAAATGCATGTAACTTGAGAAACATGTACTCGTGCATCCACTTCATAGACTATAGTAGTTCATCTAGTTGGGAAACAAGTTTTAATTAAGTTTTTAGTGAGTAGTACTGGTACAACAGATGAATGAACAGTAGTATGGGTTACCATTTTGTGGCTGCTGCGATGTGGTATACCAAGAAGAGTTCCTCGACGCACAACTACAGGACTGCCGCCATCTGTGGAGGTTCTTCTTCATCGGTGTACTCCACATCAACTCCGATGAAGCTCGGATACAAGCCGCCGCCCTTCATCCTGAGCCTGCTCATCACCTCGTTGGCCTTGTCTGGTATGCTGGTGCAGACGATCTCCAGTGTCTCCTTGCCATGGAGCTCAACCCCTTTGAGCGTTTTGGTGTACTCGTGCTTCTCACCGGGGACGTGAATGTCAATGAGGTTGCTGCTCTTGTTCGAAGTCTCGCCATGGTGACGCTTGGCGGACAGTTCCTCCGCCATCGCCTTCCTTCGGCGACTGTGGGCTTGGGAGAGAGAAGTTTTTGGTTTGTGTGCAGTGGAGATGGAAGCAGCAATGGTGGTTCTGTGAATGAGGCAGAGATGGAAGACAATGGGGTATTTTGCAGTGCGTCGACGGTGGTGTGTTGGAGGCGGTTCGTCGGGGACGTGGGTGTAGTGGTCGTGGGGGTCGCCGTTTGCAGTGCGTCGTGGCAACCGCCCAGTGGGTGGCGCGGGTGGTGGCCTGGAAGAACTAACCGTCCAAGACAAATGTTTTTTACTGTTGCACTGATTAGTCTTGTCAAGCTGTACTTACGATCTGCTAAATCCCACTTGCATGTCTCTGCGGTGGTGATGATGGCATTTTGCACTGTTTAGGTGACGTATGGATCTGTGATGTTTTTCCGTGTGGATGTTAAAGTATTGTTTTTCTATTGAAGTCTTTATACACTAGTTTATGTCAAAACATTTTTCAGTGCCTGGGAGTTGTTGCTCAAAACTTGTACTTATTTTATTTTCATTTGTACCAACCTAAGTTAGGATTTTAGAGTTTTTGTATTCTCATTTTAGTGCACTTATGTTTTAGTACTGTGTGAACTGAATTGTATTTTCATACAGCGCACGGGTTTGAAATTTGATGTCACAGTGGTGCGAGTGGCCTGACTGATCCTGATGTTTTAGTACTGATGTCGTTTGTATATTTGAACTGATTTTTTTATAACTTAGGTTGGGGGTGGGGGTTTGAGATTATTTTACGACCAGATTGTTCGTTGTGGTGTGGACATATTTTATATAAATAAGAAATTTAGCAGAATTGATAAATAAATTCTATTTGAACTTTTTGAATTTTAGTAGTTGAACTTGTCAGATTTTATATAAATAGGAAATTTAGCATAATTGACAAACATTATATGTTTGAACTTTTAGAGTTTTAGTAGGTGAACTTGGAAGTAATATTTTAATTCGAGAGGTTGACACTGATTTCTTATAGATTACTTTCTCTCCCTCTGTCCCAAATTTCTTGTCTTAGATTTGTCTAGATACGAATGTATCTAATACTAAAATGTGACTTCATACATCCGTATCTTGACAAATCTAAGACAAGAATTTTGGGACGGAGGGAGTACTTTATGGACATCAATGCTACCTTCGAAGAGGGTATATTTGCCGCAGTAACTTGTGTTATGGATATTGCAAGTAATCCCTCTGCTCTCATGCCTTTGAAGACATGTTCTAGTGTCTTTGTTCACTCATTTTTGTGCGTATATGTAGTCATATATGGAGTATAATATCGAAATCATCTTATATTTCTGAACGGAGGTAGTAATAAAATATGGTTTCTGTTTGAATTAGAACCAGGTCCGTGGTGGAGATGAAGTTCTCAAAGTCATGCCGTGTGAACTAGAAGACCTGAGGATGAGTTCTACTGCTAAACTATCAAGCTGTTGTGTCCTTGTCGCCACATGTCCAGAACTAGTGTTTTCCTGTAGCATTGTTGTCAGGCGTGTTCTCGAGGCTGTACTTGACCACAACAATTTCCTGGCTATGCCTTCGATTATGAAGGGTGTGGTTCTTGTAAAGCTTCCCAACAAATCTGATGCGGCTTGTCTTCATCATCATGTTTATGAGTGGAAAGACCACTATGTTAGGTTCTCCAAGGTTGACGAGATGGTGATGGTGCATGTAGACATCTCTCACGAAGTCCATGGCCTAGTCAGTTAAGAGGGGTTCATCCCGTAGGTCGGTGGCAAGAAATAGTCTCCAGAGTTTAATTAGTGCAACTTTGCTTGTCTATAGTAAGTACTATTGTTCAGTACTTGATTTGTGTTTGTGAACCCTGTATTGTTTATTAGTACTGCCGCTTTTGGTGTGTGGTCAGTCCTGAGAACGGTCTATGTTAATGTCTATCCACTCAATTCAGCCTGTATATTTTAAAGTATCCAGATCATCTTTTTTGTGAGGACGGTTTATCAATTATGGTTACACTCCAATATCTGTATGCATTGCAGGGTTTATCGCACCCACCATGATTTCCAGTCCCATGGATGTTCGGTCCATACAATTTGTCACGACCTTTGGACTGTCCTGCTTGTGGGAGTATGCGGGGCCCCTACATGCCACCCGTAGTTGGACGATCAATCTTCTGTTTAGCACTTCAACATAGTGATTTCCTGGTAAGGATTCACTCGTGTCACATCAAGTAAATCTTATTGATTTACTGTCTAAATCTTATTGATTTAATGTCATGTTTTCTTTCTTTTCCTGCAATTTTACGATGCAGGTTTTGCCATGTGACATTCATCACAGAATAAACCGTTTAGTTTGCTCTACGATGGCTATTTTTGCAGGTTTCACTTCTTATGTCGTGTCAGTAACGAAGGCACTGTCCATCACTTATATTACTGGAAAAAATTGGATTAGTCTGTTGTCTGAGTACAAGCTGAATCCCTATGATGAACTGCAGTTTGGTTTAACAAAAACGCCACAATTAGTCCTTCTCGCGTTTAAAAGAAATGAAGAAAAAAACTGGTTCACGGTCATGGATCCTAGTCTAGAAAGCTGGTCATAGCAGACCAGACACGATCGCCGCTGTCTCGCACATTGGTACCACCTTCAGCAACGGATCGAGCACCGGCAGTTGCTCTAGCACTAACAGCGGCATCAGCTCAGTCTGATCCAGCAGAGCATTGGGCACCGACCGCGTTAGCAGATCAGGCTGATCTACCGGAGGATCGTGCATCGACACCGGCACCTGCTCCGACACCGGCACCAGCTCTACAAGGAGCACCATAATTCCTGCTCGTCCTTGAGTAGGTAAATGATAAAAAGAAATAATTTTTGATGTGGAATGCTACCTAGCATAATCTTGATCATATGTCTAATCATGGCATGAATATTAAGACATGAGTGATTCAAAGCAATAGTCTATCATTTGACATAAAAACAATAATACTTAGGGCATCCCAACAAACAATCATGTCTTTCAAAATATCAATGCTTCCAGAACGTTATCCCTACAAAATCATATAGTCTTGTATGCTCCCTTTTCTTAACACAAGGTACCCCTCATGCCTATCCCGGTGTCAGCCAAGCAATTGTTTCATACTTTAGTATTCTCAAACTTTTTCAACTCGCACGCAATACATGAGCGTGAGCCATGGATATAGCACTGTGGGTGGAATAGAATATGACGGTGGAGGTTATGTGGAGAAGACAAAAACGGAGAAAGTCTCACATCGACGCGGCTAATCAACGGGCTATGGAGATGCCATCAATTGATGTCAATGCGAGGAGTAGGGACTGCCATGCAACGGATGCACTAGAGCTATAAGTGTATGAAAGCTCAAACTGAAAACTAAGTGGGTGTGCATCCAACTTGCTTGCTCATGAAGACCTAGGGCATTTGAGGAACCCATCGTTGGAATATACAAGCCAAGTTCTATAATGAAAATTCCCACTAGTATATGAAAGTGATAACATAGGAGACTCTCTATATGAAGAACATGGTGCTACTCTGAAGCATAAGTGTGGTAAAAGGATAGTAACATTGCCCCTTTTTTTCTTTTTTTGGGTGGGCTTCTTTGGCCCCCTTTTTTATTTAGGCTTCTTTGGCCTCTCTTTTTTTCATGGGGCAATGCTCTATAATGATGATCATCACACTTTATTTACTTACAACTCAATATTACAACTCAATACTAGAACAAAGACATGACTCTATATGAATGCTTCCGGCGGTGTACCGGGATGTGCAATGATCTAGCATAGCGATGGCATCAAAAAACGGACAAGCCTTGAAAACATCATGCTAGCTATCTTACGATCATGCAAAGCAATATGACGATGAATGCTCAAGTCATGTATATGATGATGATGATAGTTGCATGGCAATATATCTCGGAATGGCTATGGGAATGCCATGATAGGTAGGTATGGTGGCTGTTTTGAGGAAGATATAAGGAGGTTTATGTGTGATAGAGCGTATCGTATCACGGGGTTTGGATGCACTGGCGAAGTTTGCACCAACTCTCGAGGTGAGAAAGGGCAATGCACGGTACCGAAGAGGCTAGCAATGATGGAAGGGTGAGAGTTCGTATAATCCATGGACTCAACATTAGTCATAAAGAAGTCACATACTTATTGCAAAAATTTATTAGCCCTTGAAACAAAGTACTACACACATACTCCTAGGGGGGAGGTTGGTAGGAGTTAACCTTCACGCAAAGATAAACAATAAAAATACAATGCGCGTCAATTTGGTTACATAGTTTAGTAGACCATACGTGCATGCTTCGGGAATCACAAACCTTAACACCAATATCCTTACTAAACACAACCATATACTAGTACCTCCCACATATTATCATCTCTATATCGCAAAACTATTGCAAGGAATCAAACATATCATATTCAACGATCTACAAGTTTATGTAGGATTTTATGACTAACCATGTGAATGACCAATTCATGTCATCTCTCTAAATAGATATAAGTGAAGCAAGAGAGTTTAACTCTTTCTACAAAAGATATGCCCACGCTCTAACAAATATAAGTGAAGCAAAAGAGCATTCTACAAATGGCGGTTTTCTATGTGAAGAGAAACAGACAATCCAAACTTCAAATGATATAAGTGAAGCACATGAAGCATTCTATAAAGCCATACTCAAAAGATTTAAGTGAGGTGCAATGAGCATTTTATAAATCAACCAAGAACTATCTCATACCAGCATGGTGCATAAAAGAAAAATGAAAACTAAATGCAAAAGACGCTCCAAGACTTGCACATATCGCATGAACGAAACGAATATGAAAACATACCGATACTTGTTGAAGAAAGAGGGGATGCCTTCCGGGGCATCCACAAGCTTAGACGCTTGAGTCTCCTTGAATATTTACTTGGGGTGCCTTGGGCATCCCCAAGCTTGAGCTCTTGCCTCTCTTCCTTTTCCTCATATCAAGACCTCCTCGATCAAACACTTCATCCACACAAAACTTCAATAGAAAACTCGGTAAGATCCATTAGTATAATAAAGCAAATCACTACTCTAAGTATTGTTGCAAACCAATTCATATTTTGTTTTTGTATTGTGTCTACTGCAATATAGCTTTTCCATGGCTTAATCCACTGATAGAAATTGATAGTTTCATCAAAACAAGCAAACTATGCATCAAAAACAGAATCTGTCACAAACAGAACAGTCTGTAGCAATCTGAACATTCACCATAGTCTGGTACCCCACAAATTCTACCAAAATTAGGAAAAATAAATAATTTGTATAGAAAGACAGTGCAAAAATAATTAGAACGGTATGACGTTCTAGTACAAAATGTAAAATCACGCACTACAGCCAAAGTTTCTGTCCAGCACCGTACAAACCAACAAGCATTGTAAACATCCTAAAGGCAAACCTTGGCACATTATTTTTATAATACAATGGAATTGTACAAGGGGATAATTATTTTTGATGAAAAGTTTCTGTAATTAAGATTCACAAAGTTCTCGTGATCATGAACAAAGTTCAAGGAGCTCTCCCACTTCAACAATGCTTGTCTTTCTCACTTTCACTTTCCTTTTTGAAAAGTTTTGGGTTTCCCTCTTTATTTTTTTGTTTTTTAAACTATATGAAAGCACTCAACAGAAATAAATTACTCTCTAAAACTTCCGGGTTGTCTCCCTGGCAGCGCTTTCTTTAAAGCCATTAAGCTAGGCATATAGTGCTCAAGTAATGGATCCACCCGGATCCCAAGGTATATCAAAGCCAATTTTAATTAACAATGATTTGTAATTTAGTAGTGAGCACAAAGTAACATATATCAAGCAATAACAAAGTCTAACTCTCTTCCTATGCATCAGCATGTCATAAAAGAATGATTCATGCACACATAGTAAAGGCCAATGCATAGTATAAGCAGTTTCTTGCAATTCTATCGTATTGGAAACATAGAGAGGTGGAGATATAGTTCCTCTCTCATAATAATTGCAAGTAGGAGCAGCAAGCACATGCATATTATATCTATCAAAACCATCATGTGTAGTAGTAAAACACAACCCATCAATATAATCCTTAATAAGCACAAACTTCTCCGATATAGCGTAGTTTTGGAGAATTCAAAAAGATAATAGGACTATCATGCGTGGGTGCAATAGCAACAATTTCATGTTTAACATAAGGAACTATAGCAAGTTCATCTCCATGAGCATAATTCATATTGGCATCTTGGCCACAAGCATAGCAAGCATCATCAAAAAGGGGTATTTCAAGATAATCAATGGGATCATAACAATCATCATAGAAATCATCCTTCGGTAAGCACGAAGGGAAATTAAATAATGTATGAGTTGAAGAGTTACTCCCATTAGAAGGTGGGCACGGGTAGCTAATCCGCTCTTCCTCCTTTTGTTCTTCGCTCTCCTCATCATCTTTTTCATCCAATGAGCTCATAGTTTCATCAATTTCTTCTTCCATAGACTCCTGCAAAATATTAGTCTCTTCTTGGACAGCGGAGGAGTCCTCAATATATGGTTTAACATAGGCATTAGAAGCATAATTATCATAACAATATTTAAGTATGGCAAAATTTTCATATTTGTAGAGAGTAGCATCGTACTTTTCAATCAAAGAAGCAATTTCGTAAGCACCCTTAAAAGCAACAAATTCTTCAATTTGTTGAACATCATAGTAATTATAAACACCCTTAGCATACGAAGATGCGATTCCATTATCACTAAATTCACATTGGTAGGGAAGGTGTTTCTTAGGGTTTTCAGAACAACAAGTAACATCATATATTTCACATAAATTCCAAGCATAGCATTGCAAACGATGAATTTGATCTAGCAAAAGTTTCCCTTTTTCAGATATGTGGTGTCGCACATAACAAGCATGCTCATCTAAAGATTTGCCCTCAACTAAGCTAGTTGGGGTTTCAGCACGAGCACATAGGGATTGAAGATGATCCAAGTAAAAAGCTTCAGGAGTGTGATAGATTTTGAGTGGTTCTTCAACCATTGGGGTAGTAGGTACAACTATTTTTTTGGTATTTTGCGTTTCCTACCCATAACTAAAGATAGAAAACAACTAAGAACAACAAATAAAAATTACTTAGTGATAAAGCAAACAAGCACACACGAGAATATTCACCCTACGCTATGACTCCCCGGCAACGGCGCCAGAAAAAGGTCTTGATGACCCACGACTCTACGCACGCTTAGTGTTCGCCTTACCTAGAACAAGTATGAAACTAGAAGTACTTTGTAGGTGTTGTTGGAAAGGTTTTCAAGATAATAAAGAGCGCGTAAATAAAAAGTAGGGGCTGTTTAGATGAAGACACGACTAAGTTAATTTTAGTAGAGAGCTTTTTGTCACGAGAAAGTTATTTGTCCCTAGGCAATCGATAACTAAACCGGTAATCACTATTGCAATTTTATTTGAGGAGAGGCATAAGCTAACATACTTTCTCTTCTTGGATCATATGCACTTATGATTGGAACTCTAGCAAGCATCTGCAACTACTAAAGATCATTAATGTAAAACCCAACCATAGCATTAAAGTATCAAGTCCCCTTTATCCCATACGCAAACAACTTACTTACTCGGGTCTGTGCTTCTGCCACTCACGCCACCCACCATAAGCAAATCATGAACATATTGCAAACCGTACAGTAGGGATCCCTCACGCTTGCGTGACACGGAGAGCACCATAGGACAGCACCAATAATAAAACATGCAACTCAAACCAATCACGGTCATCAATTAACCCATAGGACAAAACAGATCTACTCCAACATCATAAGATAGCCATACATCATTGGGAAATAATATATAGCGTTGAGCACCATGTTTAAGTAGAGATTACAGCGTGTAAAAGAGAGGTTACACCGCTGCATATAGATGGGGGAAGGTGATGGAGATGTTGGTGAAGATGACGACGGTGTTGGTGAAGATCGCGGTGATGATGATGGCCCCCGGAAGTGTTCCAGCGCCACCGGAAGCAAGGGGGAGAGAGCCCCCCTTCTTCTTCTTCTTCCTTGACCTTCTCCCTAGATGGGAGAAGGGTTTCCCCTCTGGTCCATGGTTTCCATGGCGTGGGAGGGGCGAGAGCCCCTCCGAGATTGGATTTGTCTCTCTGTCTATCTCTGTTTTTGCGTTCTCGGATTCTGCCCTGGCACCGTTTCTTTTATATCCGGCGATTCGTAACTCCGATTGGATTGAAACCTTCGCCCAGATATTTTTCCAAAAATTAGCTTTCTTGCGGCCAAAGTAGAGCGTCAACCGCCTTATGGGGGCCCACGAGGGTCAGGGGCGCGCCAAGTAGGGGCAGGCGCGCCCCCTGCCTCATGGCCACCTCGGGCACCGTCTCGCGTTGATTCTTCTTCCCAAAAATCATAAATGTTCCAAAAATGATATCCGTCCGTTTTTATCCCGTTTGGACTCTGTTTGGTATGGGGTTTCTGCGAAACATAAAACATGCAACAAACAGGAACTGGCACTGGGCACTTGATCAATATGTTAGTCCCAAAAATAGTATAAAAAGTTGCCAAAAGTATATGAAAGTTGTAGAGTATTGCATGAAACAATCAAAAATTATAGATACGACGAAGACGTATCACACCATCTCCAGCAGCAACTGCGGCTTCGGCACCTGCACCAACACTTGCAGTTGCATCTGCTCCGGCCCGTGCAGCGGCAACCGAAGGAGCAGTTGCACCGGCAACAGACTGGGTTGTAGTTTGCACTTCATATACCAAAGTCCTTACAAAAACCGACATGTCCACCTTCTTGGTAAGCATTGGCCGCCCAAGTGCTTTGTTCTTTTTTCTTTCCATGTTGTTTCACATGACTCACTATGTTGATCTAACTGTTTGGGTATGTCTTCTTGTTTGCAAACAGAGAATTCCTAGAGCAACGAGGGAGTCGTTCAACAATCCGGGCGACCACGGCCAAGTTTTTCTTACCATGCGCAGCCTTGGTGTGAATGAACCTGCTCAATATACCGTAAGTACAAAGGATGGTCGCATGATGATTGATGCTAAAGGATGGTCAAGGTTCAAATCTAAATCATATCTTGCGATAGGGGATGATGTCAAAATCGAACTTTCTCGGCAAGGAGAGCTGGTCCAAATCAATTTTGAAATTCTTCAGTAGCAGCACGCAACTGCCGAACTGATCTATCCTCCGAGAGATTTTGATGTAATAATCTGGCATGGTGAAACAAGTGTCCTGTGTGTATAAGTAGTACGACAGTATTATTTATCACATGATATATCGTTGATAGAATTGCAACTCTCATTGCTGGTTAGGAACTGTCGCTCGATTTCATTCCAACAGCTGTCATGCTTTGTTCAATTTTCTGTATTCGCCTTGCGACAACATCTAAAACCAGCGCCGTACCGATCGCTTGCAATATGAAAAGCGCTGAGGTAGAACACATGGGCCCCCAAACATGCAGGGTGGGCATGCGGCCCAAAGTCCAGAACCATGAGCCTGTCTGAGTATTATATTCTCAGCTGAACCCCCATAATGCACGTGAGTTGCACGTAACATCAAGATGCATTTGTATGAGTATTTTATCTTGTGAGAGAAAATTATGAACGAGGGAAGGCCTTATTTGCAAATGTGGAGAGGTGTGTGGGTACCTTTTTGCAAAATTGCCATAGTTTCCTTCCTATCCGTCAGATATAAATTGGACGGCCTGTATTGCAGGATGCCAGGCACACCATCATCACCAACTCATCTATACTATGTTAAAAACAACTCTATTTTTTATAATTATATATGTTATATATATTCCCCTTGATTTTTCTTATGTATAAAGTTGTGATATAAAAGATTTGTATATTTTTTTACAGAGGGAGTATCTATCTGTCAAAAATATATTTATGTGTAACTAGTTACTCCTATCTTTCTACTTCCTTTCGCTGATATGTGGAGCATCCGACAACGTGGTCCACGTGCCATATGCACAAATTAGAGTGCACAACTGCATGGTAGACACACCCCGGTTGTAGCGCCGCAGTAATGCCCAATGAGCCGTCAAATCACAACCCCCCCTTTCCAGCTTTAGCAGTAAGACGAAGCGGCAATATTTCACTGGGCCTGAATCCACTTCTCCCTCGTATGCTTGTTCAGAGAAAACCCCCTCTCGGCGATTGCATAGGGTTTTCTCATGGAGAACCAGGTATGAATTCTTCATCCATCCCCGATAAATCCAAGTCCCTTGGTCGCAGGTAATCCTAGGATGGCAGCCGCCGCCGTTGATGCATTTTTCTTCCTACTGAATCTAGTGTGTTTCATTTGCAGTGCCCAAAGTGCGAGGACCCTACAGGTTTCTGCACCCTCGGCGAGACACCACACTTGTTCCTTCTCATCCTAACATAGGATTTTAAAACGCGCACAGTATGTTTCTAGAATCCTCTTTTCTATCCGGGAGGGTGGGGTTTTTTTGAACATGCTGTCGACTAATTTGGAAATTTGGATTGCTATATTTGGATAAAAGGTACTACTAGTACGATGGTCAACACTGACGTGAAGTAGGAAGTTATTTCTAGATTTGGATAGGAATACATTGTGTTCTCATATTATTTTTCCTGCAGTGCATTATTTGCTCTGCCAGAACACATGTACTCAAGATGCTCGGCCTTGCCATAACTGAATACACCAGTTTAATGGTCACAGTGAAGACAAGCCATGGATATAAGTTCCGAGTTGGGTTCATGAACCAAGAAGATCGCTGCTTTTTTTATGGCCGAACTTGGATAAACTTTCTCAAGTGGTACAGACTGAAAGTTGGCGCACAAATGTTGTTGGAAAAAGCAGAACCTTGTCTCATCTTTATTGCAATCTTCCACCCCAACGTTGTTCCAATTGTTTATCCATGTTAGTTTTGCATCTGGTTCTTACTTGTTGCCTCAATTACTTTTTAATCCATCTATTCTGTCTAACTAATCACAATTTAACTTTAGAAGTAGCAACAAATCTCTCACGAAGATGCTACTTCTAACTAATATTTTCCTATAATTGATGGCATGTGTAGGTTTTTTCAGAGTTAATCAGGCTGCTCGTTTGTTATTCTGTAATAACTCGGCTGTTACTGATGGCACTGAAGTTGACTGGGACGACATCCATAAGTTCCTACACTTTATTGATCGTCTTGAGGTCCTTGTGGGCGTTTTAATGGTGGAAGGTCACGTGGGATATGTGTGCCACTGCTGCACTCGTTGAACAGGTCCAACCATGTTGAGAAACTTATGGTGCGAGCTGTTTTCTGTTGTATATGTTGTTCATAAACTATTGCTTATACACAGTTTTACAGTTGTGATCTTCTTGAAACAGAAACTGCCCAGTTCTATTGTTCCTATACAGATGCGTGACCATGGTCGGGTCAGACTTGCGCTTGATCACAACATGTTGTTTATGTTGACCTACTCCATTCCCCTTGGAGGTGAAAAGATACTTATTCATGGGTGGTCTCAAATAATGAAGGCTCGTTCATCTTGGAGAATAGGACAGAAGATTATGTTCATGATTTTCCATGGCTCTAAAGCGAATATCCTGTTTATTGACCACATTGCGAGATGAAGACGCTTTCAGAAGGTTGTGGATGCGCGGGGTGGCGCCTGGGCCTTGTCCAGGGGCTTGGCGGCCTCACCCTTGGTTAACTGTAGCCAAAGTAGCACTGTTCGAGGCGTGCTTTGTACGGTTGAACATGTATGAGTACTCATACTGCTTTCAGCTTTGGTTGTTAAGTGCCCCTGCTGGTTTCAGTTAAGGTTGTTAAGTGCTCCTGCTGCTTTTACAGTCTGTCATGTTTCTTCAGTCCTATCTTCCTCCGGCCGCCAAAACCAAACCAGCGCCGGGGGGGGGGGCGCCTGCTTCCGCCTCCCACGGCTGGCTGCGCCTCAACGCACGCATCACGGCCCCACCGTCTCCTAAATCGTTAGTGCCGACGTCCGAGACCTCGCCGTCGTCCTCCGCGCGCTTTGGTGCGCTCGTCATGGCGCCGCCCTCTCGCGTTGTCAACATGGTCAACAAACAACAGGAATCAGCAGAAGTACGTGGAGAGGATGATAGTAGGGGCCCACCATGTCAGCGTATGAAAAAATAAAATGCTTCCTCCTAGTGTTTTCCTGACATCTGGGACCCACGACATTGTGAGCGTATATAGTCAATAGACAAGAGAACAACACAAGATCGGCTGACACCTGGGATGTAACTGCTCGAGCATTTTTTTTTTGTTATTGTTGAGACGAAGCAGGGTTTGAACTGGGTTGTGGCCCGTCTAGCCCAGGCTTATATTTTATGCTCACCATGTGACCAGCCCAGCTATTTTTTCTTTGTGAAAATGAGCCCAGTTTATTTTTTCTGAAGAAAACCCAATCCAGGCCTACTTATTTTTCTACGCCCTGATGGGCTGCAACTCTTTCAAGACGCCTGCAAATCTTGAAAGTAATATGAAATGGGTTGTAAATATAAAAACAGATGACAAATTGGCAATTACTTTATAATTTCTGATTTTTTTTTCACATTTTCAGATTCCTATTTCACTGGGCATTAACCTAATTTAAATATACCTTCAAGGCACTTTAAATCTGACTCGACATTTCGGTATTAAAAATAGTTTGGAACCCACAGAAATATGCGAAATTGGCCCTGTCCAACCAAAAAAACGGACTGCAATAAATTGCATAACAAGTTGCAATGAGCTATATATAAATTATTAAAAAAAGAGGGAATTGTCTGACTTGTGGGCCTGTTAAGTTGACGCATATGCAAGATTTTTTTTGGTTATTATATACGTCAACAAACGATTTTAGCAGATGTAACCGTTGGATGTCAATCCAACGGCCGTCGGGTTTCTTCAATCTCTGATCTTCTTGCTCGAGTCGCCAAAGCAGCGCCAGCGGGACCGCCTGCTCCCGCCTCCCATGGCCGACTGTGCTGCCGCGCAGGCCTCACCGCCCCTACCACTCCCACCGCTGGCCAGGGCATCCCTCTACTCACGCACACCCCATGTTATTCTGCGGCGACGGCAGCCTCACACTGCAGCCGAACCTGTGAACCCTCGTACTCCTCTCCGCGCGGGCTTCCACTGCCGCGTCTTCCCCGGCTCCGCGTCATCCCCTTCCTAGGCCTTGCCGTTGTCCACCGCCCTAGTGCTCTCAGTGCGGCGTGGTCAATGTGGTCAATGACCGACTTCCATCAGAAAAGTACTGTACGTGGAGAGGCTGACAGCTGGGTCCATGGCAGCCGCTAGGAAGTGCCTCCTTATTACGCCGAAAATAATTATTCCTCCACCTGACAGCAGGGACCCACTGGACGGGCCACCATATTTTGCGAAAAAAATGTTTCCCCCTGACAGCTGGGACTCACCGGACGGGCCACCGTATTTCGCGGAAAAAACGTTCCCCCGCTGTCAGCTCAGACCCACCGGAAGTGCCTCCTTATTATGCACAAAAAAATGAATACTCCCCCTGCTAGCTGGGACCCACCTTGGTGGGAGGCTGACTTGTGGGCCTACTAAGTTGACTGGGATGGAGGCCTTTGTCAACTTAGTCAATATAAATGATTCTAGCTCCAGTGACCGTACGATGTCCATCCAACGGCCGTAGTGCTTCTTCAACCTCTGGTCTTCTTGCTCCAGCCGCCCAAAGCAGCGCCGGTCGTGCCGCCTGCTCCTGCCGCCCGTGGCCGGCTGTGATGCCGCGGAGGCCTCACCGCCCACTACTACTCCCACCGCTGGCCAGACCATCCCCCTACTCACCCACACCCCCTGTTAATCTACGGCGATAGCAGCCTCACACCGCAGCCGAACCAGTGAACCCTCGTACTCCTCTTCGCATGGGCATCCACTGCCGCGTCTTCCCCGGCTCCGCGCCGTCCCCTTCCTAGGCCTCGCCGTCGTCCACCGCTCTGGTGCTCTCGGCGCGGCGTGGTCAACGTGGTCAAGGAATGACTTCCATCGGACGTGGACTGTATGTGGAGAGGCTGACAGCTGGGTCCAAGGCCGCAGCAAGGAAGTGCCTCCTTATTACGCAGAAAATAATGATTCCTCCACCTGACAGCAGGGACCCACCGGACGGGCCATCGTATTTCGCGAAAAAAACGTTTCCCCCCTGACTGCCAGCTACATCTTCACACGCAAGGAAGTGCGTCCATATTACGGGAAAAAATGATTCGCCCCCTGACTGCTGGGACCCACCAGCTATATCTTCGCACACAAGGAAGTGCGTTCGGGCAAAAAAAAAAAGATTTGCCCCCCTGACTGCTGGGACCCACCAGCTACATTTTCGCACGCAAGGAATTGCTTGACAGTCGGGACCCACCTGGTCGAAGCGTACGCAGCGTTGGCATTCTGGTCGCGAACGTGTACGTACATACTGATCGATGTAGAGGCGCACGTGTCGTAGTAGAGGAGCGCACGTAGCATGTACACATACATACAACAGCCACTGTGCAAGAAAGAAAATACGGCCACGTACATACATACGGGCGGGGTCTCGAATGCCTACTCGCGCATACGAAAGGCCAAGGCTCGTGTACATGGCTGGGTCGGAACGGAGAAACAGCGTCCTCGTCGTGTTCATGGGGAGCCAACTGGCTGGGTCGGACTGGAATGCGTCGTCGTGTTCATCGGGAGGGCTTGGACGGAACAGGCGATGGAAACGAGGCCTGGCGTACCACAGAACGGAGGAAACAACCTTGTGTTCGACCAACCATGTTCGAAACGGGATCCTGTTCATCAGGAGGGGTCTGGCGTACCGCAAAACAGAGGAAACGGACTTGTGTTGGACCTCCTATGGTCGAAATGGGGTCCTGTTGATCGGGAGGGGTGTGGCGCACCGCCAAACGGATGAAACGGACTTGTGTTGGAGCGCTAAGGTCGAAACGGGGGTCCTGTTCATCGGGAGGGGTGTGGTGTACCGCAAAACGGGACTCCACGGGATACTGTTCATCTCCACCGTCGACCTTCTCCAGCCTCCACGGGCTACTGTTCATCCACCGTTGACCTCCTCCAGCCTCCACGTGTGACTGTTCATCCACGGGCTCCTGTTCATCTAGCCACCACCGCGCGCTCCTCCACCGGCTACTGTTCAACCACCCCTCTCCACGGGCTCCTGTTCAACCACCCCTTCATGGGCTACTGTTCATCCACCCCTCCATCGTCTAATGTTCATCTAGCCCTCCACGGGGTCGTCCTGTCCATCCAACCCTCCACGGGGTCCTGTTCATCCAGCCCCAACCAGCTTGATCGATCGGGGTCCTGTTC